>NC_044980.1:49105994-49328738 GCF_008728515.1 Papio anubis | reverse complement strand
GTTGTGTCTCTGCCAGGCTTTGGTATCAGGATGATGCTGGCCTCACAAAATGAGTTAGGGAGGATTCCGTCTTTTTCTATTGATTGGAATAGTTTCAGAAGGAATGGTAGCAGCTCCACCTTGTACCTCCGGTAGAATTCGGCTGTGAATCCGTCTGGTCCTGGAGTTTTCTTGGTTCGTAAGGCTATTATCACTTCAATTTCAGAGCCTGTTATTGGTCTATTCAGGGATTCAACTTCCTGGTTTAGTCTTGGGAGAGTGTAAGTGTCCAGGAAATTATCCATTTCTTCTAGGTTTTCTAGTTTATTTGCATAGAGGTGTTTATAGTATTCACTGATGGTAGTTTGTATTTCTAGGGGTCGGTGGTGATATCCCCTTTATCATTTTTTAATCCATCTATTTGATTCTTCTCTATTTTCTTCTTTATTAGTCTTGCTAGTGGTCTATCAATTTTGTTGATCATTTCAAAAAAACAGCTCCTGGATTCATTGATTTTTTTGGAGGGTTTTTTGTGTCTCTATCTCCTTCAGTTCTGCTCTGATCTTACTTATTTCTTGCCTTCTGCTAGCTTTTGAATGTGTTTGCTTTTGCTTCTCTAGGTCTTTTAATTGTGATGTTAAGGTGTCAATTTTAGATCTTTCCTGCTTTCTCTTATAGACATTTAGTGCTGTAAATTTCCCTCTACACACTGCTTTAAATGTGTCCCAGAGATTCTGGTATGTTGTATCTTTCTTCTCATTGGTTTCAAAGAACATCTTTATTTCTGCCTTCAATTCGTTATGTACCCAGTAGTCATTCAGGAGCAGGTTATTCAGTTTCCATGTAGTTGAGCGGTTTTGATTGATTTTCTTAGTCCTGAGTTCTAGTTTGATTACACTGTGGTCTGAGAGACAGTTTGTTATAATTTCTGTTATTTTACATTTGCTGAGGAGTGCTTTACTTCCAACTATGTGGTCAATTTTGTAATAAGTGTGACATGGTGCTGAGAAGAATGTATATTCTGTTGATTTAGGGTGGAGAGTTCTGTAGATGTCTATTAGGTCCGCTTGGTGCAGAGTTGAGTTCAATTCCTGGATATCCTTGTTAACTTTCTGTCTCGTTGATCTGTCTAATGTTGACAGTGGGGTGTTGAAGTCTCCCATTATTATTGTATGGGAGTCTAAGTCTCTTTGTAAGTCTCTAAGGACTTGCTTTATGAATCTGGGTGCTTCTGTATTGGGTGCATATATATTTAGGATAGTTAGCTCTTCCAGTTGAATTGATCCCTTTACCGTTATGTAATGGCCTTCTTTGTCTCTTTTGATCTTTGATGGTTTAAAGTCTATTTTATCAGAGACTAGGATTGCAACCCCTGCTTATTTTTGTTCTCCATTTGCTTGGTAGATCTTCCTCCATCCCTTTATTTTGAGCCTATATATGTCTCTGCATGTGAGATGGGTCTCCTGAATACAGCAAACTGATGGGTCTTGACTCTTTATCCAACTTGCCAATCTGTGTCTTTTAATTGGAGCATTTAGTCCATTTACATTTAAGGTTAATATTGTTATGTGTGAACTTGATCCTGCCATTATGATATTAACTAGTTATTTTGCTCGTTAGTTGATGCAGTTTCTTCCTAGCCTCGATGGTCTTTACATATTGGCATGTTTTTGCAATGGCTGGTATTGGTTGTTCCTTTCCATGTTTAGTGCTTCCTTCAGGATCTCTTGTAAGGCAGGCCTGGTGGTGACGAAATCTCTAAGCATTTGCTTATCTGTAAAGGATTTTATTTCTCCTTCACTTATGAAACTTAGTTTGACTGGATATAAAATTCTGGGTTTAAAATTTTTTCTTTAAGAATGTTGAATATTGGCCCCCACTCTCTTCTGGCTTGGAGAGTTTCTGCCGAGAGATCTGCTGTGAGTCTGATGGGCTTCCCTTTGTGGGTAACCCGTCCTTTCTGTCTGGCTGCCCTTAAGATTTTTTCCTTCATTTCAACTTTGGTGAATCTGGCAATTATGTGTCTTGGAGTTGCTCTTCTCGAGGAGTATCTTTGTGGCGTTCTCTGTATTTCCTGAATTTGAATGTTGGCCTTCCCTACTAGGTTGGGGAAGCTCTCCTGGATGATACCCTGAAGAGTGCTTTCCAACTTGGTTCCATTTTCCCCCTCACTTTCAGGCACCCCAGTGAGACGTAGATTTGGTCTTTTTACATAATCCCATACTTCTTGCAGGCTTTGTTCATTTCTTTTTCTTCTTTTTTCTTTAGATTTCTCTTCTCGCTTCATTTCATTCATTTGATCCTCAATCGCTGATACTCTTTCTTCCAGTTGATGGAGTCGGTTACTGAAGCTTGTGCATTTGTCACGTATTTCTTGTGTCATAGTTTTCATCTCTGTCAGTTCGTTTATGGCCTTCTCTGCATTAATTATCTAGTTATCAATTCTTCCACTCTTTTTTCAAGAATTTTGTTTCTTTGTGCTGGGTATGTAATTCCTCCTTTAGCTCTGAGAAGTTTGATGGACTGAAGGCTTCTTCTCTCATCTCATCAAAGTCATTCTCCATCCAGCTTTGATCCGTTGCTGGCGATGAGCTGCGTTCCTTTGCAGGGGGAGATGCGCTCTTATTTTTTGAATTTCCAGCTTTTCTGCCCTGCTTTATCCCCATCTTTGTGGTTTTATCTGCCTCTGGTCTTTGATGATGGTGACGTACTGATGGGGTTTTGGTGTGGGTGTCCTTCCTGTTTGTTAGTTTTCCTTCTAACAGTCAGGACCCTCAGCTGTAGGTCTGTTGGAGATTGCTTGAGGTCCACTCCAGATCCTGTTTGCCTGGGTATCAGCAGCAGAGGCTGCAGAAGATAGGATATTGCTGAACAGCGAGTGTACCTGTCTTAGATATTTATTTTCTTATAACCTTTGTTTGCTTGTTTGTCTTCAGCTCAAAACCATTTCTTCGTGTAAAATCTTATAAGTAAAGCAGATTTAAAAAAATAATTTTTATTGATAACAAATACAGAATCCAGATTCTCATGAACTGGGAATTTCCTTTCCCCCAACTCTCCATTCCTTTTCCCTGGTTGGATGGGGGACTCCCTAAAACGCCCAGCAATCTTTAGAAGATCATTTAAAAATCCTGGGATGAGATAAACTCTGACCTCTCTTCCTCTCCTAAAATTCTGTGTGACTGTACAACCATAATTGCCCTGATCTTTCCTCTCCACCGATCAAAAGCATACCCATCTGTTATGGACTGAATGTTTCTGTCTCCCTGCCCCAAGTTCATATGTTGAAGTTCTACCTCAAAGTGATGGTATTTGAAGATGGGGCCTTTGGAAGATAATTACAGTTAGATGAGGTCAAAGGATGGGCCCTCTGGATGGTATTAGTGTCCTTAGAAGACATCCTCTTCCTTCACTCTCTCTCTCTTTCTCACTCTCTCTCTCTCTCTCTCTGGTATGTAAGGACATAGCAGGAAGGCAACTATCTGCAAGCCAAGGAGAGGGCTTCACCAGAATCCCACTGATATGGTTTGGTGCTGTGTCCCCACCCAAATCTCACCTTGAGTTGTAAAATTCCCCATGTGTCAAGGGCAGGGCCAGGTGGAGATAATTGAATCAGGGGGGTGGTTTCTCCCATACTATTCTCATGATAGGGAATAAATCTCACAAGATCTGATGGTTTTATGTAGGGGCGTTCCCCTGCACAAGCGTTCTCGCCTGCTGCCATGTAAGATGCTCCTTTGCTCTTCCTTTATCTTCTGCCATGACTGTGAGGTTTCCCCAGCCATGTGAAGCTATGAGTCAATTAAACCTCTTTCCTTCATAATTTACCCAGTCTCAGGTATGTCTTTATTAGCAGCATGAGAAGGGACTAATACACCGATCATGCTGGTATCCTGATCTCAGACTTTCAGCCTCCAGAACTGTGGGAAAATAAATTTCTGTTGTTTAAGCCACCTTCTGTTGTTTGAGTCTGTGGTATTTTGTTATGGCAGTGAAATGGACTAAGACAGCATCTTTCAATGCTCAGCTCCTCCAGTTCACATCCCTGACCTCACTTGAATATATTTATATCATCCTCTTCTGTACTCTTAACCATGCTTTTCCCTTTACTTAAGTTGCCCCTCCCATCTTTCTTAATCCTGAAAAAGCATACAATTTCCAAGTAACAGGCTGTATTCCAGTTTGACTGGAGCATGTGAGTGGTAAAGGAAAATGGGATAAAATTACGTATGGATCATAGAAGGCAATAATTATCTGGGGTGGTCATTGATGTCTGGAGTGAGAGAGTTGGCAACATACACAAATCAACCAGCTTATCTGTAAAATGATTTCACAGTTCTCCACCAGTTCTAGCATTCTTGATTTCTATGGTCAGAGTTATTTCTGGTCTAACAGCAGAGAATGGAGTGAATTGAAGTTGGGGAGAACCAGAGGGAGGAACAGAGGGTTATAGTCCTTGGTCTGTGAGTGCTATTAAATAAAAATCATAAAAAAAAGTACTGTCCACCCAAACATCTTTTCATTGCTGCTCTGTGACATGTCTAATTGGATCTTCCATTTCTCCACAGGGCTGGGAAGTCTGAAATTCCCTGTAGTGAGTACGTAGCTGGCAGATGGTGCTTTCGAATTCATTGTTTCTCTTGGAATTTTGCTCATAATCTCCATTCCTCTATCCCTGAACATTTTAAAGCTCATGTCTAGCATTTCTAACTTTTTCAAAGCACCTCCACATTCACAATGTTATATTTATAACAACTTGATGATGTAATAGAAATGATTACTTTCCTCTTACAAGTGAAAAAATTGAGTGCCTAACAGGTTAAATGACTTGCCAAGATTAGATACTAGCAACTGATATTAGTGGCAGAGCCATAACAGAAAAGTGATGAAGCAGAAGCTCAAGGTATGCTCACAGTGCTAACACGATTCTGTGGGAATGGTCTCTTTGTCACTGTGCCCATGGCCAAATTAGAATTACACTATCCTGGCAGACTCACAATCTACTCGCTGTGAAAATCTCCACCTGAAAGAAAATGTTTCTAGCCTAATAATCTTTGCTTCTCAAGACATGGATTTTTTTGAAAACTGGACTAGGAATGGGCACAATTCGAACAAAATAGGTTTTCAAAATTGGTTGGGAGCAACTCGGCAAAGAGAATATGGTAGGCAGATTTTGCACATCTAAAATACATTCCTATTTAAGAAAGAGAAACTTTCTAAATCAGCTCAGAGCAAAGATGGAAACAAAGGTTTTATGCCAAAGCTACAGCCACCACAAAGTCTGTTCCATCTCCAAGTCTGCCCTGCAACATGATGGCCTGTGTCTGTCATCCCAGCCCAAATGCTGCGCTCCACCCTTCCTTTGCACAGCTTTCTCTTTCACAGACAGAACACTGGCACCTCCCCAAAGGGCCCATGTTGGGAAGAAGCAGCCAGGGTGGGGCGGCAGGGCGGCTCTGTGAGTGCTGGGAGAGGGTGCGGGACCTGGTCTCTATGCTCCGAGCCACCACTGACGTCAAGCCCTCACCCGCATTGGAGGAAATCACACAGAAAACTCCCTTTTGCAGCTGTGCAAACTGTTCTTGCAGAACTACAAACACGCCCACTGCCCCTTACAATTATTCTAAATCCATGCTTTCATTGGCTATACTCAGAGGGAAATAAAAAAGCTATTTCCCAGTTGGCCCTTTTTCAGCCAGACAAAATTAAAATGAAGCCTGACGTTTAAGTGAAATACTCTTCCAATTTATGTTCTGGAGTTTCCATGCTCCTTCCACCCCAGCCTGGTCAGAGCAGAGCTGGCCAGCTAAAGACTTTTCTTCCAGTTTCCTAAGAAATATCCTTGGAAAGTTGGCTATCAGGCTGTTTCTAATACACATCTGTTTCAGGCTTCAGACGTGCCTTCTCACCTTCCTTGTTGTGGTACATTAGGAGTCTTCTCACCTTAGACTCCTTCTCACCTTGTGGTACATTAGGAGTCTAATCTAATGGCTCCTCCTGTAGAGGGAACAGGAAAGGTGAAAGTTCATCAGATTCACCCCAGGTCTCATTGCCCGCACTGATCAGGCAATACACAGACTTCCTAGGGCACCGTCTCTTAAGGACCCCAGCCCAGACCTGGGGGAGAGAAAGAGGCCATCTTTCCTTGGTGAGCATGTATGGTGGAATCTGCACCTTTCCTTGGAAGTTAAGGTTGGGAAGGTATAAGAGAACTCTTCTACATCCCTGTCAACTGCACTCCTAAGAGTTTGACATCAAGAATGGTGTTAGAGGTTTGAGGGCCAGGAGAACGTGAGCCTACTGGGTTACTTCTAATCCCAAATACTCTGTTAATCCCAGTGGCTCTTAGGTATGTGTTGACATCACCTGTGGAGTTTTCTAGAAATGCAAATGCCATGCTTCAAACCCAAGTATTCTAATCCTGTGGGAAGGGGCTACAGGGCATTAGCTTTGTGTAGTTTCGAAAGTTCTACAGTGATTCTCATGTAAGGTAGTTCACGTATTTGCCAGTTTTCTCAACTGGGTTATGTACAAGAACCACTCCTAAGAGTGAAACTCTAAAATCACTGAAAAAAAATTCTTTTAAGTGTACATGTGAGGCACAAAGGTAAGATGATAGCCAATTTAAAAAGCCTGGGGGATAGAAAACCGGGAAGAGTTGCAGTATCTAGGAATAAATACCTCATTCATAGAAAAATGGAGTAAGGCAGATATTTCTAGGAAAATGACCTTGGCCTGTAACAATAATAAATAAAATTAACTGTGCTCTAGTTGCAGGGATAGTACCCAGCTGGGTAGGAGAGAACAAGGAGTCATCCCTAGAAATCAGGTAGATGGGGCTGAGCATGGTAGCTCACACCCATAATCCCAGCACTTTGGGAGGCCAACATGGGTGGATCACTTGAGGTCAGGAGTTCGAGACCAGCCTGGTCAACAGGTGAAACCCTGTCTCTACTAAAAATACAAAAATTAGCATACCTGTAATACCAATTACTCGGGAGGCTGAGGCAGGAGAATTGCTTGAACCTGGGAGGTACAGTCTGCAGTGAGCCCAGATTGTGCCACTGCACTATAGCCTGGGCGACAGAGCAAGTCTCCATTGCCACCCCCCCAAAAAAAAAGAAAAAAAAAGAAAGAAATCAGGTAGATGGGTAAAATTAGACCGAAGGAGCACACATACATGTAGACAAACACAGCGCACGCAAAGTAAGAAACACAGATTAATAAGGACCACCGATATTTCGAGTTCTTATTCTGAATAGTATTACCCACGTTTGATTGTGTTCCAGTTGTTAAGACTTTCTTCTATTCATTCAGTAGCCATTATTGACCACTTACAACATGCCAATCACTGTGCTGGGTGCGGGAGGGACAACAGCAACACCAGCAGAACTCTTTCTCTATTTGTTTTCTCATCTTATTTTTACTCGGTCTCAGTTCTGCATTTAGACACTTTCTGTATATAGAGAAGTTGCTTTCTGCCACCCCCCATTTACACCCTTCACCTTAGAAACTCTAAGAAAATAGAGAACTTCTTTCTCTCAGGGTCTATTGATCATTCTAAGGGAAATATTCGGATCAATTTTGCTTGAGTCACACGCCCAACTTTGGCAGATGTTGTTTTCCAAAGATGGCCCCACCAACATATTTACTCCATTGCATAGGTTCTTCCTGCTGTGTGACTGACGCATCTCCCACTAAGAGCGAAAGGGACCTATATTCCCTCCCCTTGAATCTGGGTGGGAGCTGTGATGGCCCCATCCAGCCATACTACAGAAATGGAATGTAGCTCTCGAAGCTAGGACACAAAAGGGAGACAGTTTATGGCTGGCACACACACTCCTTCTCTAGAGACAGTCATCTTAGACCCCAGCCTCCATGTTCTGAGGAAGCCCAGGCCACCTGGAGAGGCAACGTGTGGGTGCCCCAGTCAACTTCCAGCAGATGCGTAAGTCGAATGGGCTTTCACGTGACTTGAGCCCCCAGTCCCTCCACCTTCCAGCTGTGGCACCAGGCATTGTGTAATTGAGACAAGCCACCCTGCTCTGCCTTGTTTGAATTCCTGACTCACAGTACTCATGAGCAATAATAAATCATGTATGTTTTAGTTCGCAACATTTTTCGTAACTTCTTATACAGCAGCAGACAAATGATATCCCCATGGAGCAAGGGAACAAGTGTGTTACTGAAGAAGAGAGCTGTGAAATGTTGCTAGGTGGACAACATGGGCAGACACCACAGTCTACTACAAGTTATCCCAGGATATGTTAATTTCCCATGAGTGTTGCTAAGAGAAAATCTTAGATTTTATAAAAATTGGAGCCAGAGTTATTATTATCAACAGTAGATGAAAAAGCGTCCTGATTTTACTATCTAATTCCATTTGCTACATCCACCGTTTATTATTGTTCAGGAAATATAAGTGCATTTTCTCAGATTCATTGTTTAGGCAATGATTTTCAACTCAGCAAGAATTAAAAAATGAAATTCAGAAGTATTACCAAAAAAAAAAGTTTTAGGCATAGATTGAATTTCAGATACTAACCTTAGGAGGTTCTGAACTCGAAAGCTGCTTTCAGAAAGAGGTTTTATGGTGATCTTTAAGAAAAGACCATCCACGGAGGTGGGGTGGCAGGCCATTTTCAAGATTTGCTTCCTAGCTGGGTTTTCCTCTACCTGCTGCCATTCTGAGCAATCCAGTAAGTACCTTCACTTGTCTGCTACACTTCATGTTGGATTTGCATAACCCCAGACTGAACCTGAATTCCTCACTAGCAAAAGAAAGTATGTTTTCTGGAAGTTTTCAGAGGAAAATGTTTGATTTGTTTATTTTTAAAAGATGGTCAACCAAACTATATTCTCAAGGTTTATTCTATTTAATGATTTTCATAGATGTCTGATAAAAATTCCTTTACATAGACCCATATTTGAAAGTTCAAAACACAGAAGGGGAAGCTGTAAATTAAGCAGGATTTAAAATATGCTCTTTCTCACAGGAAAAAAGTTTACTTTGTAGTCAATTTAAATGACAGCTACCAAAGAAACCAGAGTCCGAGTTTCAGGATTAGGAGCTGAGATATGAAATAATAACACTGCCTGCGTAAGGACTCATCTACAGAGAAGAAATTAAAAAGCAGACATTGGAATGTTGTGTCTCTGAGAAAGGCAGGCTTTGGGGAAGAGGAAAAAGGTTAAGCTTGCTGGTCCTCAGCTTTACGGTTGCATGGCGGCCACAGAATTGAAGGCATTCTCTGCCTCCATTTCCCTTCAAACACAGAGGTTACCAATGAAGGAGAATGCATTTTACCCTGTCCCTCCCTTAAGTTAAATTCCTCATCTAAATCCACATGAAAATCTGAGAGACACAGCCCATTTCATAAGTGAGCAGAATTGAATTCTGCTTTCTGAACTTGTAGTGAGAATGTTCAATTAAGTGAATCTTGGCCAGTTTTTAAAAACGTATTTAAAGACTAGATGTTTTTTGTTGTGGTAACATTTACATTAAGTAAAATGGACCATTTTAACCAACTTTATGTGTATATTTCATTGGCAGTAAATACATTCACATTGTTGTGTAACCATCAGTACCATCCACCTCCAGAACTCTTTTCATCTTCCAAAACTGAAGCTCTTTACCTATTAGGTGATAACTGCTCATTCCCCTCCCGTCCCCCAGCCCCTTTCTACTTTCTGTTTCTATGAATTTGATTCCTCTAGGCACCTCATATAAGTGGAATCATACAGTATTTGTCCTTTCGTGACTGGCTTATTTCACTTAGCATAGCGTCTTCAACGTTCGTTCTTCTTGTAGCATGTGTCAGAATTTCCTTTTTAAGGCTAAATAATATTTTATTGTATATGTATTCCATATTGGTGAATTCTTTTAAATGGGCTACACTCTACTCTCCAACAATAGTTAATCAGGACAGTCTTTCTCTACTGTCTTTTCAATGTTAAACATTTGTTTAAAAATGACATTTTTCTTCTTTATCATTTTTTTTTCATTTTCTCATTATATCTGGTTTATCTTTTCTCTCTTCCTCCCTTCTTTCCTTTCTCCTTTTCTGTCTTCCTTCTTCTTATCTCGGTCTCTCCTTTGTGATAGCAGGTGCTACATACTGCAGATGTCCTTACTATATACCCACCTCTTCTGCCAAATTATCAGTTTCTCCAGGGCAGGAACCAAATCTTACCTTATGAGAGGCCCTGAATAAAGCCAAGTAAATGCTCAATAGAGGAGAGCTGAGTTTAACGGAGTGGACTATTATATGAGGTGGCAGCAAAGGAATGATCCCATTCACAAATTTCTCAAAATCAGCTAAGGCAAACACAGACCCATGTCTATTTGTGTATTTATTTTTTATTGCTGCCATCACAAATTTTCACAAACTTTATGGCTTAGAACAACAGAAATGTATCATCTTACAGTTCTATGGATAGAAGTTTAGTTCAGGTCTCATTGGATTAAAATCAGTGTCACCGGGCTGCATTCCCTTCGGGAGGCTCTAGGAGAGAATCCCCTTCCCTGCTCATCCATGCGTCGGCAGAATTCAGTTCCATGTTGTCATAGGACTGGTGGCTCCAAGTCCTTGCTAATCTGTCACCTGGGGTGACCTTAAGTCCAAAGGCTTCTCTTGGTTCTTGCACATAGCTCCCCACACCTTAGAATCAGCAACAGGCACCGAATCCTTCTCCTGCTGCCATCTCTCTGACCCTCCTTGTATTGTTACATCTCTATCACCGAAGCCTGGAAAGGTTCTGCACTTTTAAGGACGGATGTGATTAAACTAGGCCCACTTAAAAAAACCACCTGAAGGTCCATAACCTTAAGCATATCTGCAAAGTCTCTTTTGCCGTGTAAGGCAACATATGCGCAGGTTCCAGGGATAGGGGATAGGCATTGTAGGGGGTCCTCATTCTGCCTACCACAATCTGCAGGCATCTACTCCAGATCTCCTAGTTCCTGTCTTCCTATCATTTTCTTCCTAGGGCCCTGCCTACTGGTCAAATGATTCACCATTCTTTAGGGATCCATGCATAATCTAACCTCAAGCTATTTCTCCTTCTACATAAAATGGATGACAAGTTGTATTGCTCATTGGGATGATTTGCTTTCCCCAGTGTCTTTCAAGGCCACCCCTGTGTGATGTAAGCCCAGCCTTTTTCTTCCTCCATTATCTGGTCATAAAGAATCCCACATGTGGCCACAGGTGTGAGCTGAGGGACAGGTCCTGGTGTAAGAGTAATGGGTAACATAGGAATCTGGACTACCTACTGAGACAACTTGCTACCTGTGCTCAATCTTTATTGTATGATAGCACTTCCATTTTATGATGGATTACTACTGGACCTCCTCAATTGCATGACTTGGTGGGCTGGATATATGGTCCAAGCACTTCATCCTGGAACTTTTACAGAGCGCTCTCCTCCTCTGAGCTTAATTTTAACTTGAAGTCTTTTTTTGTCACCCACTGTATAGGTTCAAGTAGTATTCCCAGGTGGGGAATATTCTGCCTCCAGAATCTGAAGTGGCCTATTAGGTGCTGTACTTCCTTCTTCATGGTTGGAGGTGCTGGAAGCAATAATTTTTCCTTTACTTTGGAAGGGATGTTCCAGCTTGCCTCAGACTAATGGGCACCTGAAACTTTTACTGATGATGTGACACTACTTCAGTCTTTGAACTGTTTAGCTCACATTTTCTGTAATGCGTGTGTCTTAACAAGGCCTCCAATCAACTAGCGATTTTGTGCTCTTCTGATCTGATTAATATGATGCCATCAAAAGAGTAGAACAATGTGAGCTTCTGTGGGATGTCCAGGTCTCTTCAGACTACATTTTAATAGAGAATAGAAGAGTTCACACAGACCTTCAGCAAAACAATGAACATATACCATTGTACATTTCAAATGAATGTGAAACATCTAATCTTCTTTCCTGGTAGAAATAGAAAATGCCAGCTTCATGGCCCCACACCATGAGGCTGAGGCCATGTTAATATCACTGTCACAGCAGCTGCAAGTGGGGCTACCACTTGGCTGAGTTTACAATAAAGAGTCCACTACCGATATTCTCCTGTGTCTGTCTGGTTTCTACAAGGTGCAGATTAGCGCATTAAATGGAGATATGATAACCACCACCTCTTCCAGGATGAATATAACAGCGAATGAGGGGAGCTTTACTGATTTGGGAATTCTCTTCAATAGCACAGGACTAAGTAGTCTGGAGAGGGCCCCAGGAGATGGTGTAACCTAGGATGATCCCTATAAGGATGGTAGAGGAAACAGTCCAGCCAAATGAGGTGCAAAGACCAGAAATTGTCATAGCATGCAGTGAAAGGGAAATTAAAACATCTAGAGAAAGCAGCATGGTAGAGTAGCTGTGCTATGTAAAGCTAGAAAGCCCAATTATATTATAACTTAACCCTATTTATTGGTATAGTAGCAAGGAGGAGAGTAGCACAGATTCTGAGGCAAGGAGGATGTATGTTGTCTTATGGAAGAAGGACCTCTGCATCTTCTTCAAGTAAAGTTAGCATGTTATCCCTCAGTAGGGAGGGATGGGCCACTTTTGCAGGCTCAGAAGGTTAAGAGAAATCTGGGAAGTAAACATTTTGGGGGACATCAATCTAGATTTTCCTGTCTCATGTGTCCAAGTCCCATTCTTTCCTAACCAGAGCCCTAACCTTAGAATAGTCCACTGCCATGGTTGGGAGTTTAACCTTCCCTTGAACTCAAATACTATGTCAAATAATTCTTGGGGCTACTTCTCAGCTTCCTTAGCCCTCACATTGTAGGAGATGATACCTCTGTATATGCTACCAAGAAAATACTCTCTGGTCTTCAATCCTAGCTTATAATCGCCAGTTAATCACTCTGAGCTTCTTATTATCTTTTTCCAGGTCATCAGTTGAACTTACTAAGAGCCAGTTCCATTGTCCTTATAGTTAGTTTCCCTCATACTTCTCAAATACCTGATACATTGCAGCACCTAATGAATTCCCTTCCATCACTGTATCAATGATTGGTTGAAAGTTTGAACAATTGCATTGCTACCTAGTGCCAGTGCTATCTGTTGCTCACCTACCACCAGCAATGACGTCCTCTTTGCCAGGTGTTGGTTAGACAATTTGCTTCCAAAATCCCATCTCGGTGTTGGCTTTCTCAAACCACTCCTGGTACCAACTGTTACAATTTGGGCTCCCTAGGAAGCATACTCTGGAATGGAAATTGTTGTGCAGAAAATGTCTTAGAGAATGCACCTTGAGATCAACCTTTGTGAAAAGGATGGAAATAAGATTGGGTAGAGGAATAAGTTAGCTGTGATATCCTCTGAATGGAGGACTTAGCTAATTCTAAAATTGGAATGACTTTTCAGAGTTATTCTGAATTGAGGGCAAGGGGCTGACCTTTATAAATCCAAGTTGATCAGTCACTGATTATAGACTATGTGATGAAGGAGGTGTAACCTTGGGCAAGGCTGCTATCATCAGTTACAGCAGTGTGACTGATTGTAGGAGGCTGACCCTGAGGGCTCTGCCTGCAGCGCTCCCAGTGGCTGGGAGAGTAAGTCCTGTATTCCTAAAGACTAAGTGATACATCGCAGTGTCTATCACACAATCTTAAAGCCTTATTACAAATCAGAGCATTTTAACCCACCTTGAGAAAGAGCCTATTTCAAGCTAAAAATGATTATCCAAGTCATCAACAAAAGTATTGAATAAGACAAAGATCTCTCTATTCCTACCCCCACCTACCTGTTGTCTAGTACTATTAGTGCATTTTTCTTGACCAGTACATAAAGTACTTTAAGGAAATACACAAATTCTAGCCCTAAAGTTACAAATGGAGGAGCTTTAAATGAAGAAAAGAATGACCCCATCTGCTCTTTGATTATTTGGAATAGCCTTTGAATAAAATGAGTTAATACATGAAAATACACTTAAATAGCCCTTATTGAATGCCTACTCTATGTTAGAAATTGTTTTATTTATTATTACTTTATGTATTGAAACTATGGCAATTGGAATTTATTATTTCTATCTTAAGTATACTAAAATATGTTGAAATTTACGAAGTAATGGTTTGCGTTTATGTTTCAGTTAATTATAACACATGATTTTATTTATGTAGATGCTAATTTAATATTTCAGGTTGTTGCTACCTGAATAGAATGATACTAAATTATGTAACTTTTAAAAGTCTAGAAAAATGATGATGATACACATTTACCTAGAAAATGTGTGAATGCCTAGCCACAATGTCCATCGCTTGGAGTTTTCCAATTCTGTTAAAGGAATGCATTACTTCTTGCCCCAGGGGTATTTGGAGCTTGAAGCTAACATCCGTTTCCCAAAAGACTAACTTATGTGCAAAAGTGACTTTCGTCAGACCAGCTATACAAAAGGGTCCAAAAGTGGACCAAAAATCTGGATGGAGCCATCTGAGCTCTACCATGTATGTTCTGTGGGATCATGGCCATGTTACTTGAACTCGGAGCCTTTGTTTATTCATCCATGAAATGGAGACAGAAATACTACCTCTTAGGGGTTTTTGTGAGGACTGAGTGGGAAAACTGTATGTGAAGCATGCAATAATTGGCAGATATTTTTATTGCTCTTTCTATTATTAGCTGGCATTACTAGAAGTGTCTACAGAAATGAATTCTCTCCTAGTAAACCAGCCCCTTTCTGTGTCTTCATTTCCTCTTCCATAAAATGTGGATAATAATGGTATCAATTCTGTTGGCTCTTATGAGGATTAAATTGATTAACGTATGTAAACCCCTTAGAAGAGTGGTTAGCACACAATAAGTCCACTAAAAAAGTTCTTGTGCTTTCAATTTAAACTAAATTTCTTTGACCAAATTATAAAGATATAACTACCTTTTCTCCAAAGGAAGATATGATGTAGTCAAAGTATTATATCATCTTTTCTCACTCCTTGGTCACAGATTTCACTCTTTATAAGGCCTTTCCTGACTAACTGGAAGAGACAAGGTAAGCTGGTTCTGCAGAAAAAATCACAAGGCATGTCTAATGAGTAGTGAAGGCTGGAGCCCATGTGGCCTTGGGCAAATCATGCTCTGAGCCTTGGTTTTCCCAGCTTTCTGAGGGGAATAACATCTCTACCCTGGGCACCTCCCTGGGTGGTTTAGAGATCATATGGGAGACTCTGTCTTCTTGCATATGGCATAATTAGTGTGCATTAAGAAGGCTTGGCTCTGCTCAGTCTGCATCAGTGACACTCAGGCCTCTCCTCCTTGACTGTTGCATTGGATGTGAATGAAATAGTTATTTGGGGTGCTGTTGGGGTCCACTAAAGGTGATGACTTCTGGAGGATAGCATTCAAGCCACTTAATCTAACACACAAATACTTAAGAATATACCATTGAAGAATGATTGAGCACTTAATATAAAACCATTGGATACTAAATCTTAGTGATACAAAGGATGTTCGAAATTGTGTCTGTAATGGGCTAAATTGTATCTCCTCCCCAGATTCATATGTTCAAGTCCTGATCCCCAATACCTCAGAATGTTACTGTATTTGGAAATAGGACTTTTAAAGAGGTAATTGGGTCAAAGTGAGGTCATCAGAGTAGGCCCTGATCCAGTATGACTGGTGTCCTTGTAAGAAAAGGAAATGTGGGCACAGACGCACAGAGGGAAGACAATGTGAGCATGCAGGGAGCAGCTGGCCACGAACAAGCCAAGAAATTCCAAGAATTCCCAGCAACACCAGAAGCTGGAAGAGACAGGGAAGAATTTTCCCCTTAAAGTCTTCAAAGAGAGAGCATGGCCCTGTTGATTTTAGACTTCTAGCCTCCAGAACCGTGAAAGAATAAATTTCTGTTGTGAAAGCCACCTAGGTGTGGTACTTGGTATGGCAGCCCCAGTAGGCTAATGCAGTGGCCCAATATGTGTCTTCCAAGAAGCTCTAAGTCTATGGAGGAGAGTCTCTTAAGTCAAGGGAGGAGGAACTCAGGAGGAGGAGATAGACTACACTCTTCTCTTCTTTAACCAGCATAAGTCTTTTTAGCAGTTCTGTATACTGAACTTCCAGGAAGAATATTCTGTCTACTAAAGATTTGTAGTGAAAAAGCAGCAGTGGAAAACTACTGCTCCTGTGTAGCTGAGCCTATCAATACTCTGCCTTAGGTTAGGAATCTCCCCATTTTCGTCTCACAGCTCCCTGGGTGCCTTTACTCACAATAGCCTGTACCTGGGGCTTTGGCTGAGGTGGTCCCCAAAGAGGTGCCAGAGCCTGCTTTGCCTGCACTTAGAAAACTGAAACAGGGAGCAGTCCTCAATCAGTGACTGACCTACACAGGGGTATAAATACCTCAGCTCTCTTGCTGCTCATTAGGACAACTTTGGTGAGAACTGCACTGTCTCCAGAGCCTCCCTATGGGACTTAGTGTGACACCTTCCCTTGATTAGCCTCCTGTCCTTCCTTTTCCTTCTCCCTTGTGGATTCCACCTGGGAACACTTCCTAACAAATCACTTTTATGTGGTGTTTCTCAGCCTCTGCACTGTTGACAAGTTGATTGGGATAATCCTTTGATGTGGGGAGCTGCCCTGTGCATGGTAGGATGTTTAGCAGCATTCCTGGGCTTTACCCATTAGATGCCAGTATCACCTCCCTTCCTCGCCCATGGTCATGACAATCAAAAATGTCTTCTGACAAGGCCCAGTTTGGGCCCTGGGAACCAAAATTGCCCCATTCAAGAACCACTGCTTAAGTATTACAAATGTAGATCCCTAAGTTCTGAGAGGTGATGAAGTGGAAGACCTGGGATTAGAAGCTAAACTTCTTCATTCCCTGGCCACTGGCTATTTTTTTTATTTTTTATTTTTTACTACACTTGTGTTTCCCAAACTTGTCTTATTATAAGACTTATGTAAATGCCTTTAAATACAGAGTCCCAGATGCCTCTCCTAAAGAATCTGATTCAGTAGGCCTGGTAGGGGGCACCGGGTCTGCAAGCCTCAGCGGTTCTCTTGAATAGGCAAGCTTGGGAAACTACACTAGAATCCTGATTCTCAGATTGTACTGTGGAAAGGACTCATTGTGTGAATGGTGTAGGGAGGGGAAGGGAGAGGGCAGTGAGGTAGTTGATATATCAAATATTAATATGTTTCTATAAAATGTAAATTTCTCAGCTTCATATTCTGAGATTTTGATAGTCTTAATAAAATTGCCAAGTTTTTCTGATATAAGTGGTCTGAAACAATTGTTATAATACTTTTCATTAAATTATGTTCTTTTGTTAATGTACATGCAGAATAGTGCACTGTATCTATAGATATTTATTAAACACTTTCCCCCTCAGCTGACATCAAGATTTCTAATGAATGCATTTATAATACTCTATATTTCTCCTTTTTAGTACTTAATAATTTGTGTGATGATGGTCTTCTTCAGTAACATATTCTGTAACTCAGGGCCTATCTCAGCCTTTATCCAGTTATATTCCTTAAGCCTAGAACTCTATGTGCGTGGAGTGAGTGTTCAATAAATGTTGCTGAGTAAATGACATCAGATAAGAGGTAAACAGAATAATGACCCCCTCCCTAAAGATGTTTACATCTGAATCCCCATGAATTTGAATATGCTCAATAGGAATATGTTATATTACATAGCAAGGGAGAATTAATGTTACAGATGAAATTAAGGTCGCTAATCTGCTGACCTTAATATAAGGGAATTCTCCTAGATTATATTCTGGTGGACTTTATAATGACAAAGGTCCACTGAAGTGGAAGAGGGAAGAAGAGGAGGTGAGAGGCAAAGACAGATTTAAAGATGCTATGCCGCTGGCTTTGGAGATGGAGGAAGGAGCCACAAGCCAAGGAATGAAGGTAGTTTCTAAAAGGTGGAAAAGACAAGGAAGTGGATTCTCCACTAGAGCCTCCAGGAAGAACACAGCCTCAGAGATACGTTGATTTTAGCTGAGTGAAACCAATTTAAGACTTCTAATGTCTAGAACTATAAGAGGATACATTTGTGTTAAGCCTTTAAATTTGTAGTAATTCGTTTCAGCAGCAATAAGAAACTAATATAGATGGTAATGGAAACAACAGCTGAGCTTTGCCGCTATCCTTCCTTATCCTGATAAAAATGTATTATACCAATTTTTTTTTTTTTGTGCAGATGAAACATCAGGGACTTAGAAAGGCTTACGTGGCCAATGGCACACCATTAGCAAGTATGGATGGGCTGCAGACCTCTCAGATCCACACTCTGTCACACGAGTGCTATTGAATGTGGGCTGCACAGACTGTTCCTGATCCATGTTGAAATAAACGCAGATATTGAGACTACATGTTGAGAAACGTCTCATGGTAATTCTTTTCTTTTTTCCCACGTTCATTCTGATTTTGAAAGGTAATTTTATGTCTGTTAATCTACTAATTTTAAAATGGGGCTTCTTTTATACATCATTTTTATTTTTTTTAGAGTAATTCATTCTTATTATATTTTATAAAAATCTTGGTCCACATGAATTGGAAGAAAAGAACAAACTGGTTCCTAATCACAGACTCTTGGAGAAGCTCTGCACAGACTATTATGCCAAGATTTGGGGTTGCGATGGGTCCTTGCCACTGGCTTTACTAATTCCCCCAAGTGGGCAGAAGTGAGGGCCCAATCCACAGTTGCTCAGGGCCTTGCTGGGGATGGGATGGGGACAGAGGGCAGCTGGGTCTTAGGACCCTTCTTCCCCTTGAAGACACAGCTTTCCTAGTTCTGCTTCCCAGTCATACTCCAAAGCCTCACCATTTCCACCTTCTCCCCGTTCTTTCAATAAAGGATACTTAAGGTTTATATTAACTTTTTCTTCTCTTTGGTCAATTTGTTTCTCTATGAGAGTGCATGCCCCCCACATATTTCACATGGCCTGCATTTTTATGAATCCAAGAATAAATGCATTTTTGGCTAACAGCTAAGAAGTATTTTTAGACTCATGGAGCTGTATTTTTGTCTTCTGGAGAACATAATTTGAAGCAGATGCAGTGGCATGTGGCACTCTTTAACTCTGCACCCAGTTTCAGATGTCCTGCCGGCAAACTGCGTCTCTTCAAAAATATGTTAACACTTTAATGAAAACTGATGATCTCTCAATCTAGAAGGCAGAGCCATCCCAAGAACAATGACCGAGATCTTGCCTATTTATTCAAACTGCTTCAGGTCAGCTGTGTTGACCTTTGCTCTGCCTGAGATGGGGCTTTTGCAACAGAGATGTTTGTTTAGCATGCATGTATGAATCACTGTCATTTCCCTACCATTCCCAGTTCCATGATGGAGCAAGACCACATCCCAGGGGAGCTCGTATGATAGAAAGAGAAAGAACTCTACTAACCTATTCCACATATGGAATCTTCTACTTGTCAACATTTAGATTTGGAAGCAACTTCTGTCATCATCTATTTCAACATCCTTATTCTAGAGCTGTGCTCAATAATACCATTTGAGTCTAATTCTGCTTTGGACTTTTATTGCCTGAGTAGGTGTTGAAGTTTTCTTGAACAAGTGAGTGAGTGAATGATGGATGAAATCAAGACCCAGAGAAGATAAATCTCTTCTCCAAGATAGCAGAATTCAGAACATAACAGATTCATTTCCAAGCAGTCCAGCAAGACTGCTTTCAGTACCAATTCGGAACTCCTAGAATTGTTCTGGTATGAGTCCAGGCTCACCACTGGTTTTCTCCCAGATAGCTGAGGCTTAAACCTTAAAACGTCCAGGCTGGGTTTAACCTGCTCTGCCAGCAGGGATTCTATGCGTTTTAAATCAAGAGGTTCCAGATTACAGCAGATGAAAAAAGTTTCATATGGGCAGAATGGCAGAGCCTGTGTGATCGTTGTGAAACATCGCATTTCACCACAGGAAGCAAAAGCTAGGCGGTGGGTGGCTGGTCATGTAAAACGCTCCAAGGCGAGGGTTATTTCAACTCTGCTGTGATTGGAGCTAGGCTAGTGTACTTACTCTTTCACAGTAAAATAAAGAGTAAGGTTAAGACCAATTTAAAAGAAATCTTGCAAGTGTTGCAGATTTGAGTACCTATTAGGATCAAAATTAAAGAAATGCCAATAGTGGCTAAACCCAAGCTTTCCTTTCTCTAACAATCATTTAGAGCTTAGGAAAAACTCCAGGCAGACTAACTGGAATGTAATTGAGATGTTGGCCTGTCAATATCTAACTGAGAAAATGACAGGCCTGGAAAGGTGATCATCAGTTTCACCAGGTAGATGGTAGATGTGATGTTCACATCACATTCATGCTGAACAGAATGTGATGTGAACAGAATGTGAATGAACAGAAGCTGTGATATGGCCCCAAGAGGCCGGCCACCGTCCAAGGAACTGCGCTGGCCAGCAGGTGACCTGCCTTCTCAGAGCATTTTCTTCATATGCAAAGTGATGATGACAATATTTCCCTCTCGAGGTGGGCGGATCACAAGGTCAGGAGATCGAGATCACAGTGAAACCCCGTCTCTACTAAAAATACAAAAAATTAGCCGGGCGCGGTGGTGGGTGCCTGTAGTCCCAGCTACTCGGGAGGGTGAGCCAGGAGAATGGCGTGAACCCGGGAGGTGGAGCTTGCAGTGAGCCGAGATCGCGCCACTGCACTCCAGCCTGGGCGACAGAACTAGACTCCATCTCAAAAAAAAAAAAAAAAAAAAAAAAAGAATTGTTATGACTAGGATTAGTAACTGTGTAGATATACATTAATAATCATGGCTAAAATTTTTCTAGCACTTACTAACTGCTAAGATGCTGTCCTGATTTTTTTTTAAATTTAACTTATCTCAGAAGCCACTGTGGACACATTATTTATCCTTCTGGCCTCTCTTTATTCTTACTTTATTAGAAACAAGCCCTTGGAAATTAATACTTTATCTGCATCACAGAGTTGTTATGAAGATTACATAAGTTAATCTGTGAACATGTTTTCTCAAGTGCATGACCCATGTTAAATCTTCAATGGATGTTAGCTATTATAATCCATTACATTATACTGCCCAGAGATAATTAAAAGTATAAAATTAGACTTCCAATGAATATTATGTGCATGAGGAGGGGGAAGAAGAGGCTGTGTTGACTGTGGGACATTTCACAGAAACAAATGTGTTGGTGACCTCTTAGTGTGTCCCATCATGTACACTCTCCCTGCTTCTCCCTTTTCCCTGCTCTGTGTCCAGGAAGGTTACCTGAATGGGCTATATCAAGAGGCTCCCTTTCCCTCTGTCTTCCTCTATGCTTAGTGGATGCAGAGCCTGAGCAAAGAGGAAAGGAGGAAGGAGGGTGGAGTCAAGGCACTTATTCCCCTGCTTCCCCACTATAGGGCTCCTGCATGGTGGTTGATGCAGTTAGTATGGTGAGTGGTTATTACGATTTGGTGACTGAGGGTGGCTTCAAGTTTGGGCATCTGGAAAATAGTGGCAAATCCGGGTGTATTGCTTTGGGAAAAAAGATAGTAAATGACAAAATATTTCAGGACAATGGGAGCCTGGGGCTAGATATGAAGGACTACCACTTGGGACTGAAAGAGATCATGGCAAACAAATGTTTATTTAAAAGTTTACCCAAATATCTAAAAATCTTCAAATACCCCCCCAAACACAATTTTTTTTTTTTGAGACAGAGTCACACTCTGTCATCCAGGCTGGAGTGCAGTGGCATGATCTTGGCTCACTGCAACCTCTGCCTCCCAGATTCAAGCAATTCTCGTGCCTCAGCCTCACGAGTAGCTGGGACTATAGGCACCACCATGCTCTGACAATTTCCCTCTCACAATTTTACCTTCTCAATAGAAATATTTTTATACCCATTTTTCGAGCATTTGTGTACACATGCCCTCACCTTCCTTTACCTGTAGTTTTGCAAGAATTTCTTAGTTTAGCAACTATGATTCAGTTCTTTAACAAACAAGTTCTGCAAATCACACAACCCATTTCTAATAGTTTCCTTGAAAAAATAAAAAGATATAAAACAAAATCAGATAAAGTATATGATATTAGCTTTTATTTAATTTACTGTAAAATGTAGACTGCCATTTCATTTTGTGTAGTTCTAAAATCAATTTTAAACTTTTTTCAAAGGAAGGATTGAAAATAAAAGAAATACTTAAGCAATACAAGTAAATTCCTTGAGGTCAGCATAAGGTCTTCTTGGTTACCCTTTCAGGACCCATTCAGTTGTTGGTCTCCAGCTGCTGAGCTTTTGCATCTGACAGAGTAGCCCAAAGTCACTTTCTTAGAGCTGACCACAGGACAGTCATGAGCCCGGAACTTAGGGAAGGGAAAATCCTGGGTAGGTTGTATGGCAGGATGGCTATTTCTCTAATTATTCACTTATCTTCTTTTTTTTATTGCTCCTGGATTTTTAGCTGGACTCCTGGTCACCTAAAATAAAGATTACATTTCACAGCCTTACTTGAAGCTAGATTGGATATGTAACTAAATTCCAGTCCATACTATGTAAGCAGAAGTGCTGTGTGCAACTTCTGAGAAGCGTAGTCACACAAGGGAGCATGCTATTCTCTTTTCTTTGTCATCTTCTTGCTGTCTGGAATGTTGACATACAATGGAGGCTTAAGCATCTATCTTGTGCCAGATACTGAAGCTATGCCAAGGATGATGGAACAACAAGGTAGAAGAAATCTGGGTCCCTGAGGTTCACGACTCTGCCCTGTCAATTTTGGAACACTTACCTCGACTTGCTTAAGCCACTGCTATTTTGGAGTTTTTTGTTCTCTCAGCTCAATCTAATCGTAATTAATGTATGATGCCCAAGTTCCACTGGTTTCCTCTCTAACCAGTTCTGGAAGCCCCCAAGGAGAACCTGATCACCTTTCACCTACCTCATGGCATCTTTGCTCTGCTTCTGCTCTAGGCATTGATGCCTCTGGTTAGAAAACAACTACCTCTATCAAGTGACTTCCTCATGATAATATCACCAGCAATTGATGCTGCCGATGAACAAAGTTCACTGTTCAGGCTGCTCTCAGTTCCATGGAACACTGCGTGGTGGATGAGAGCACAGGGATCAGCATCCAGCTCTGTCACATATCAGCTGGTATCACTGTGGGAGGGTGGGTGGCCTAACCCCTCTCTGCCATCTGTAAAATGAAAATTATAACAGTGCCCACCTAATGGGAAAGAAGCAATGATAATAAAAGAAAATATTTAAATGGGTACTTTCCTTGTACCAGGATCTGTGCAAGCCTATTCCATACTGAACATTTAATCAATGCCTGAATTTGTGCTACCTGTGGGCGTGACTGCAGTGTTACCCAGGACTGCTCAATGCTGCCACAACCCACAGGCATCTTGGCCCCAGGGCTCTCCTCTGTGGGACACAGGCTTGATTCACAGGACATTAGTCTTGTGGGATGACTTCTTACAGCAATGCTCCTGTGCTCAAAATATTCTTTCCCTACCCCGACCCCAACATATTTTCCTTAAACCAAATAACATGAATCATGCCCAAGTGTCCTTGTCCCTCATGCAAAGGAAGAGAGAAGAAAGTATGCCAGATAGTCTCTGCAAGCCTGAGTCCTCTAAATATGCTGAGGCATGTCTGATTCCCAGGATGAACACAGCTCAGAGTTTCCATTTGAAACCATCCTCCTACTCACTACTCCACCTCACCCATTCCATACCCACCAGCAACCATTGCACACATCATTACTGAGGAAATGAGGGGTTGGGATCCTAACAGAACCTGACATTTTTCCATGGGATGATGGCAAGATGGTCTCTGAACTCCAGGAGCTTCTCTCTCTCCAGATGTGCACAGGTATGTTTCTCTGTGTACTGCCTGGGTACTGCCATGGGCCCTGCCTCCCGTCTTCCTAGGCTCTGAGTGCATTCGCCGACCTGTTTTTCTTACCCACTGTAGCTCTGGGGTTTCTGAGCTTTGCATACTTGTCAGCTGTGCTTCTAATTCAATACGGTGACCAGAGACATGGGGAGCACTGGCAGGAAAGAGGAGGGGCTGGGAGGCTGAACTAGACAGGAGCATCCTTCTTGTCAAGGAGTCCCTTCTAGTTTTTGATATAGACTCTTTTCTTCTCATAACCATTAATGTGGAAACGTTCTCTAATACATCCAAAATTAAACTCGTTATCTTTTTCTGTTTCTCTTAATAAGTGCTTCTGCCCACACGTACTTCCTCCAGGGGTTATTCCTCTTCCTGTCAGCTCTGATCTCCATTTCTGGTGCTACCTTCCTCAAGTCAGCCAGGTTCACAAACTCTGGCTGCCCAATGGCTGGGGGCAGGTGTCATTTGTACTGTAGCTGTGTGCATGATGTTCCCCAGAGGTGGGAAGTGCATAACCTGGTTGGTGGTGCAGGACCAGCCCTGCCCAGGCCTGCCACCTTGCAGTCAATGTTTACTCCCTGCCCCTCTTCACATACCCCCATCCAACCAGTCCCCAAGTGGCATCTACCTAGTCCATCCTTTACCTCCTGTCCATTCCCAATGTCATCTGCTCAACTCCAGCCCCCATCATGCCCCACTTAGCTTTCTAATTGGTGTTTCTTCTCTCAGTTCCCACCAAGTCCTTCCTAAAAGACAGCACCAAATGAGTCCTCCCAAAGCCGCATGCGTAATGTCACTGCAGTGTAGACCCATGTCATCAAATGTCCTTGTTTGGCACCCAGACCTTCTGGCCACCACATACTTCCCCCATCTTTATATCCTTCACATACATACACTCCAGCTAGAGTGAACTATGTGCCATTCCCTAGGCAGCCCCTGATTTTCTGGCAACTGGCCTTACTTGGGCCTCTCTTCTAGGAATGCCAGGTGACTTCCTGTGCACTTAAGGCCCCATTCATTGGGTTTCAGTCGTGTCTAATCTGAATTATCTCCAACTAGCTGGTATCACTCCTTTATCTGAAATCTCATTAACAATTCTTAGGCTGTTTAGATTGAAAACATTTGTATTTGTATCTTAACTATGCCATCAAGTAGTTTACAATCCAGTAAAGGAAATATGTCTTGGGAGTCTCATAAGGCCTAGTACTCATCTTTGCCCTGTGGTAGATGTGTGTGGAGTGAAGGAGGGAGAGGATGGAAAAAACGAAGGGAAGGAGGGAGGAAGTGCTAGCTTTCTAAATACAAACAAACTCTAACACAGGTTTCTTTGATTTAGAAGTAGGTGTTTCAGAATCCATATGGATGTTTTCCCTCACTGATGCCACAAGGAAATTCTTAAAGTTAGATCAAATCAAAAACCTGAATCAACAATCAGAAACTGGGAGGAGAATCATCCTCTTCTCCTTAGGAGAATTAAAGACAACAATTAAAGAAGCACATCCAAAGACTAGGGGATGCTGCCCCTGTGCCATGGGCCCAGGGTAATTTAACCTTGTCAGTTAGACCCATTTTTATTATTGAACAGGTGACAAAACTCGGGGGGTCTGTTTGTAATCTCAACATGAGGGCTCCTGCTGGGAAGAACAGGTGACTGACACTCCTATCTGTCCTGATGTGCCTGGAATTGGTGGGTTCTTGGTCTCACTGACTTCAAGAATGAAGCCGTGGACCCTCACGGTGAGTGTTGCAGTTCTTAAAGATGGTGTGTCCGGAGTTTGTTCCTTCTAACGTTTGGATATGTTCCGAGTTTCTTCCTTCTGGTGGGTTCGTGGTCTTGCTGGCTTCAGAAGTGAAGCTGCAGACCTTCGTGGTGAGTGTTACAGCTCATAAAGACAGTTTGGACCCAAAGAGTGAGCAGCAGCAAGATTTATTGCAAAGAGCAAAAGAACAAAGATCCCACAGTGCGGAAGGGACCCGAGCTGGTTGCCACTGCTGACTGGCGCAGCCCGCTTTTATTCCCTTATCTGACCCCACCCACATCCTGCTGATTGGTCCATTTTGACAGAGTACTGATTGGTGCATTTACAATCCCTGAGCTAGACACAGAGTGCTGATTGGTGCATTTACAACCCTGTAGCTAGACACAAAAGTTCTGCAAGTCCCCATCAGATTAGCTAGATACAGAATGCTGATTGGTGCATCCACAAATCCCGAGGTAGGCACAGAGCACTGACTGGTGTGTTTACAAACCTTGAGCTAGACACAGAGTGCTAATTGGGGGTGGGGGGTGGAGCCTCCCACATGGCAGGCTGTAGGTGCCCAGCCCTGACCCTGGGGAGGCAGCTGAGGCCTGGCTAGAATTCAAGTTCCCTGAAGGCCGGTAGGCAGTGCTGGGGGACCCGGTGCTCCCTCTTTACCTGCTGATCCAGGTGCTAAGCCCCTCACTGCCTGGAGCTGGTGGCCCTGGCTGGCTGCTCCGAGTGTGGGCCGGCAGAGCCGGGGCCCACCCCCAGTGCCATTCGCAGCCCCGGGTTCCTGCCTGCGCCTCTCTCCCTCCACACCTCCCCACAAGCCGAGGGAGCCGGCTCCAGCCTCAACCAGCCCAGAGAGGGGCTCCCACAGTGCAGCAGTGGGTTGAAGGTCTCCCCAAGCACGACTAGAGTGGAGCCCCAGGCGGAGGAGGCACCTAGAGCGAGTGAGGGCTTAGAGGCTAGCACGTTGTCACCTCTCACTGACACTGAACAGAGGTTGCTCTGATGGAAGATTGGGAATATCCCTGGCCTGGGAGCCCTAAGAGCAAGGCTGTCTCAATGGCCCACTGAAACCTTTGGAGGAAAAAAAGGTGGAACCCCACTGCTTGCCTTTTCATGATGCTCTGCTTCAAGGGGAAGCTGGCAGGCTTCTGTGCATTGGAGCCTGACCCCTGTTCAGGACTCTTAAGTCTGTTGGGGAACAGCAACCAAAGTGAGGCCTATCACAGTGCATGGGGTCACTTGGAGTGGGCAGGAGAGGAGGTAACTAACAGAGGCTTAATGAGTTTGTGCGGAAGGAAGTGAGGCTTCTATTAAAGAACATTGCTTGGTTATTTTTTTTTAGTTCCTTGCCAGTTAAAAAAGAGAGTGTGTGTGTATGTGTGTGTGTAGCATATGGTGTATGTGTGTATAATACATATGTACATGTGTGAGTATACATGTATGTGTGCATGTATGCAGTCTATGTATTTTCCCCCACACTGCTGCTGGGAAGAAGAGTGACAATTGCTATAAAATCAACATCACAGAGACCTTTTGCTATGAATTTTCTGAGACAATCGCTATTTCAACTGTTTTGTCTCAAAACATATTTTCTGAACTGGTCAACAGGATATGTGGTCTCAGTGTTTAATGTTCACGTTTCATTAAGATATTTCACCATCTACTCAGTTTTCTCTAAAACATTCATCAGTCCCCGTGCCCACCCTCCACAATCACCCATTTAAAGTTCATCAAGAGATATATTTTTGTCCTCCCCTAAATATATTTCTGAAGGCTCTCTCAAGCATTCAGCTTTGGTTCTGGTGGCACGGCCATTTTTTTTTCTCTTTGATGCAAATATCGTGAAATGAATAAAAGAAAAACAAAAGGATGGCATTGAGGTTAGAGAGGATAGGGGGCAACCAGAGAGGGGAGAGATGGGCCATTCTTTTTCAAAAATAGAGAAACATTGCAGCTTTATGGCTCTTAGACATAGAGCTCAACTAAAAAGTGATTTCTAGCTTTGTAGGGCAGGTCCTCAGCATAAGACGGGTGTCTGTTCACAACAGATAATTGGTAACCATAGTGTGGCAGACCATAGAATTGTCTCCACTTATTAAGTGTGGTCCAGAGAGTTGAAACAATTGAGAGTTTGCTGGAAATACAGAATCCCAGGCATTGCATTATCCCCACTGAAGAGAAGCTGCATTTTAACAAGATTCCTAGCTGATTTCTATGCATAATAACATTTGAGAAGCATTGGTCTAGAGAACATCCCATTTCACAGATGTGGAAACTGAGACCCAGACAGGCTAAGGAATGTTATCTTGATGCCTTCCTTCATGGTGGATATGCAAGCTGTGCTTTATAGAGAACCTTGCTTTTGAGACCCGATTTGTGTTCTCTAGAGAATCTTAATCTTGCCCAATCAGAGTAATTTGGCAGTTCTGGATTTTCTCAGTCTCTTTTGAGTAAACAGTTAATTCAGGATTATCCCTCTCTCTTTTCTCCTTCCCTTCTATGCAGGGGTTGCTAAGAGACTGGGGGTCTTATCCTTAGTTCTGAAATCAAAGAGGTGGGGCAGAGCTGTTTATACTGTTTGCAGTTGTGCTGTTTGCCTCTCAAAAGGTGCCTGGAGGCCAGGCACAATAGCTCACCCCTGTAATCCCAATACTTTGGGAAACTGAAGTGGGAGGATTGCTTGAGTCCAGGAATTTCAGACCAGCCTGGGCAACATAGCCAGAGCTCATCTCTTAAAAAAAAAGGTGCCTGGATCTGGAGGCAAGCAAAGGCTGCAGTTCTTCCCTTCTGCTCACCTCTCCAAGTAGGAGCCCTGCGTGGGGTGGTTTCAGCTTGGAGGAAGAGGCATCTCTCAGTGATTCACACAAAGGCTCCAGGACAGTATAGCAGAGTCCTGGGCAGAGCTGTTTGGTCCATGGTGGTCATCAGAAGAGGCCAGCATAGATGGAGGTAAAATTCATCTCAGTGTGTGTCAGCTGAATGACTCCCTGATTGGAGAAGGCATGAGGGCTGCACACAGTTCTGCCACAGAGCATGTTACTATTCTTAGGGCCAAAGGATGGACAGATCTGAAAGAATGCAAGTTCCTCTTTAGACTTTCCATTTCTGTGCTTCTTAAAATACATCAATATCTTTTTCAAGAGGCTTTAATGAACACTAATCCTGATACGAGTCTCAATCTCTTTGAGCAGACAGTAGAATTAGGACATTCATAACTTGACCTTAGCAGGCAGAGGTCATCTCCTTAAAGCTCTGTTGTCCACTGCATAAACCCACCAGGGTCTTCTGGCCCTTGCCAGGCCTCCCAGGCCCTTGTTTGATCTAATGCAAGAACAAGAAAGTTGAAAAGGTTAGCCGTAAGTATTGTGTGGAGTTATATAGTAGTTTCCTTGGTGGAACTGGAAAGATTCGGAATTACATATAAAAATATTTGAGGACTTCAAGCAATAATATTAATATTTTATATTAATTTTATATTAGGGTATATAAAATATTTTTTATTCCATTTGTTTATAATGTTTAAGAGAACTGGACTTAGAATAAATGACCACTCGGGGCCAGGCGTGGTGGCTTACGCCTATAATCCCAGCACTTTGGAAGGCCGAGGTGAGCGGATCACGAGGTCAAAAGATCAAGACCAACATGGTGAGACTCCATCTCTACTAAATATAGAAAAATTAGCTAGGTGTGGTGGCGCATGCCTGTAGTCCCAGCTACTTGGGAGACTGAGGCAGGAGAATTGCTTGAACCCGGGTGGTGGAGGTTGCATTGAGCCGAGCTGAGATGGTGCCACTGCACTGCAGCCTGGCAGCAGAGCGAGACTCCATCACCAAAAAAAAAAAAAAAAAAAAAAATTGCCACTCTTATAAGTCCAATTTAAAATGCGCAATTGAGTAATTGATTTTACCTTGTTATTTTTAAGCAAAAGTCTTACTGTTTTATATAGCACTGTAACAGTTAAGATAACTTAGGTTCACCATATTTAAGTTTAAGTAGTCCTTCTAATTCTAATAAATTTCTAACTCCGGAAGTTAGAAATTTGAAGTGGACATGAAGTGGAAAGCCTTTAAGTGGAAATAAATATATTGAAAGTATAAATGTCTTTTGAAATATTTGAATGTATTTAACTTTGTAAATGGATCAAATATTAAGCAAAAATCCTCTAAAAAGTCCAATTTAAAATGCGCAATTGAGTAATTGATTTTACCTTGTTATTTTTAAGCAAAAGTCTTACTGTTTTATATAGCACTGGAACAGTTAAGATAACTTAGGTTCACCATATTTAAGGTTAAGTAGTCCTTCTAATTCTAATAAATTTCTAACTCCGGAAGTTAGAAATTTGAAGTGGACATGAAGTGGAAAGCCTTTAAGTGGAAATAAATATATTGAAAGTATAAATGTCTTTTGAAATATTTGAATGTATTTAACTTTGTAAATGGATCAAATATTAAGCAAAAATCCTCTAAAAAGTTATTGTTCAAATATAAATGTTTGCAAGACTAGCAAACTTTATTCACAAGCTTCACTTAAAAGCAACAGGTAGAAGTAGGTTTTAAAATTTGTACTGTTAATCAGTCAAATGTTAATTTAAAAATAACAAAGCAAACCTCAGAATAATGTCGCTGAAAAAACACAATTAAAGGCACTAAAAATGCAGAATTATCAAGGAGATGACCCCCATTGCCAATGTCCTTGGTTCTACATCCACACACCACGTCCCCAGGGGACTCTTCCCAGGAGAACTCCTGTGTGCTGTCTCCAACCAGTGCTAGAGTGGTAGGGGTTTTCTGTGGCTGCCCTCAAGCACGTCTTCCTAAGTGCCTCATTCAGCCTTTCTCATTCTACCACACTGGCGCTGTGGTGGTCAGGAGCTTATCTGTGGGACCAGCATCTCCTGAACTGTATCTGGGCAGCAAGGTTCAGGTCCCCATCCCTGGCATCCTCCTAGATGTGTCCTGGGTCTCGTCCCCTCACTGTCACTGCCAGGGCTTCAACTCAGCAGAGAGTAGAGTTCTCACACGTTTTTCGGAGAACTGTACGTGTAACTAACTCTCTACCTGTCTCCATCCAAGGAAGGCATAGGTCTAGCTCTTCATCTAGTCTCTTTCTATCTGTTGTTGAATGCTTTATGCTCTCTTCTTCAAGTTCTGGGTAGTGACAGATTGCATTTTCCAAAGTGGCCACAACAATATCTCTCATTTCGCATGGTCGTCTATGATGAGATCTTCCCAGTCCCTCATGAAGAGATGGAAACTAATCCTCCTCCTTTCGAATCTGAGTGAGTTAGTGGGGTGCTTTGATAATAGAGTATGGTGGAAGTGACAGTGAATAAATTCCAAAACTCAGCCATAAATCGTGATGCAAATTCTGCCTTGTTCACTGGAACACACACATGGTTGGAATCCTGAGCTGTTATGGAAGAAGTCCGACCACCCTGAAGCCAGAAATGTCCATGGAAAGTTACGCAGAAAGTCCATGGATAGGTGTGCTGGTCCGAAGTCTTCCCGATTGTGTTCTGTCTCTAGGGCTGCTGTAACGAAGTACTGCAAACAGAGTGGCTTACGCAACACTTAGACAAATAGAAATGTATTGTCTCATAGTTTTGGAGGCTGGAAGTGTGTGATCAAGATGTTGGCAGAGTTGGTTTCTTCTAAGGACTGCAAGGAAAAATCGATTTCATGCCTCTCTCAGCTCTTGGTGGTTTGCTGACAATATTTGGCGTTCATTGGCCTCTGCTGCATCACCCAGTGTATGGTTTAATTTTTTTTTATTTTATTTTTGAGACAAAGTCTCACTCTTTCACCAAGGCTGGAGTGCAGTGTCATGATCTCAGTTCACTGCAACCTCTGCCTCCCAGGTTCAAATGATTCTCCTGCCTCAGCCTTCCGAGTAGCTGAGATTACAGGCACTTATCACCAAGCCCTGCTAATTTTGTATTTTTAGTGGAGACAGGGTTTCACCATGTTGGTCCAGGCTGGTCTCAAACTCCTGACCTCAGGTGATCCACCCACCTTGGCCTCCAAAAGTGTTGGGATTACAGGCATGAGCCACTGCACCCCGTCTCTGCTTTCACCTTTACATGAAGTTCTCCCTGTGTATAGTGTGCCTGTGTGCGACTCTCCCCTTTTCATAAGGAGAGTGGTCATGGTGGATTAGAGGCCATCCTACTTTAGTATGACCTTAATCCTAACTTAACTAATTAAATCTGCAACAATCCTATTTACATTAACGTCACATTCTGAGATACTGGGATTTTGGACTTCAACATATGAATGACGGTGAGTGGGGGCGACACAAATTCACCCCATGCCAGCAAGTCGGGTACCACATGTGTGAGTAAACAAGCTTGCATGTGACCGCAGCCCTCCAGTCATGGGATCATCCCCTTCCTATGAGTTCTCCCAGTTGGGGCTCCAGGCATCACAGAGCAGAGATCGACTGTCACTATGGAGCCCTTTCCTAATTTCTGACTGATGAGATCTGCATCAGTTTGCTAGAACTTCCATAACAAAGTACCACAAACTGGTTGGCTTAAGCAACAGAAATTTATTTTCTCACAGTTCTGTAGGCTAGAAGTCCAATATCAAGGTATGTCAGGGTTAGTTCCTTCAGAGGCCTCTTCCTTGGCTTGTACAAGGCTGTCTTTCCCCTGAGCCTTCCCTCTGTATGTCTATGTCCATTAAAAAAAACAAAAAAAAAAAAAAAAAAAACCCAGCAGTCTTATTGGATTAAGGCCCACCCTGGTGACCTCATTTTAACATAATTACCACTCTAAAGACTTTACCTCTACTTATGGTCACATTCTAAGGTACCCCTAGTGTTAGGACTTTAACATATGAATTTTGATGGAGGGGGCACAATTTCACCTATAACAGGATCTGTGAGCATGGTAAAATAGCTATGGCTTTATGTCGTTAGGTTTGCGGATGATTTATCATGTGACTATAATAACCAGAACGTGGACTTCACTGTTCAAAGCTAAGATTTTAAAAATATTTGTTTTTTTCAAGCACCCTTTTAACATGTGTTTGGTATGGGTCTAAAACATTCACTGAGGTACCTAATTGACTCTTTTTTTTTTTTCTTTGAGACAGTGTCTGCCGCTGTCACCTAGGCTGGAGTGCAGTGGCATGATCTCGGCTCACTGCAACCACCAACTCCTGGGTTCAAGAGCCTCTCATGCCTCAGCCTTCCAAGTAGCTGGAATTACAGGCATGTGCCATCGTGCCCTGCTAATGTTTGTATTTTTAGTAGAGATGGGGTTTTGCCATGTTTCCCAAGCTGGTCTCCCCAGTTGACTCGTTTGTTCTAAGCTGTATCCACTATCGTTGACTCAATCAGGCAACAGGAAAAAGAAAGAAAGAAAAACATAATTATTATCTCAAAATACTATCTGGCTAAACATTTACTCAACGATATTCATGGAGTTTCTACTATTAGACAGATATTGCAAAGTGGTCATGAAAACACATGAGGTTCCTGCTCCAGGAAATTTACCATCCAGTGGAAAAGGAAAACATTAGTTAATTGCTACATTACTATAAAAGTGCCAAGGACAGGTATGTGGTATGAAAACATGTAATAGGGATGTGACCTTGCCTGGTGATCAGGGAAGACTGACACTGTGGTGGGAGGGAGCATGACCCAAATGCAGGATTGGAGCAATGCCTCTGTGGTTGGAGCCCAGAGAGAATGGCAGAGAGCCTGCAGTAAAGGTGAGCAGGACTCAGGCCCCTGCAGGAACCTGCAGGCCATCCAAAGAAGCCATCCATTAGAGGATATTCAATTGCGTGAATGGGTGATGCAAAGTCGGGGTGCACCCCATGCATTGTGGCTCCCTTTGGAGGAATATAGAGACTGAATAGGAGAAAGGGAAAGTGGAGTAAACAATTCAGTTAAGAGGTTTTAATCAAGATGAAAGATGATGTATTTTCCTCTGGGGTGGTGTCAGTAGTGGGATGAATGGAAATACATATATATATATGAGGCAAAATCAATAGGGCTTGGTGATGGATTGACTCACAGGAAAGACAGCTGGTTGAAAATGACTCCTGGCTGTCGGCTTTCTCATCTGGGTGGATAGTGGTGCCATTTGTTAAGTCGAGACCTCTGGACCAGGTATGGGCAGAGGATCATCAGTTCAGATAAGAACTACACAGCCCCGTATGGCAGCCCCTGGCTACATATGGTTCTTTAATTTTAGGTTTAATTAAAAATAAATGGAATTAAAAATTCAGCTCATCAGTCACACTTGCCACATCTCAGGTGCTCCAGTCAAATGTGACTAGTGGCTACCCCATGGATAGTGCAGATATAGGCTATTTCCATTGTCATAGAAGGTTCTGTTGGTCTAGAGAGACTGAGTTTGAGATGTCGCTGAGACATCCAGGAGAAGCTGTCAAGCTGGCAATTGACCGTATTGCTCTGGAGCTCGGAGGAATGCTCTAGCTAACATTTCATTTCCTTCCTTTCATTCATTTATTCATTGAGACCTTAACATTTTTGCTTGCTGCTATGTCTCTGGCACCTAGACTAGCATCTGCTGCAAATTCTCCCAGAGCTTACCCTCTTGTAGGGATGAATAGATAATAAACAAATATAGAGTATTTCAGGCAGTAACAGGGAAGAAAGAAAACTAAACCAGGGTTAACAGGATAGACGGTGACAAGGAGTAAGGGCTACTCTAGTTCTGGTGACCAGGGATGTTCTGTCTGACAAGGTGATGTTTGAACAGAGACCGAGAAGTAAGATACATTCCAGGCAGAAGGAAGAGCAGGTGTAAGGAGGGAGGTTGCTTATCATCTGTCTGCCTGTAGCTGGTTTTTGGAGCCACAGGGATGCCGGATGTCCTGGCAGAGGGCAGGAAGAGAGAGAAGGAAGAGTCTGTGAATTTACTGGCCGAGTAAGAAAGGGCAGACCTGCAAAGGAGACAGAGAACCGGTGGGAGGAAAACCAGGAGAACGCTGGACCCTGGAATCCAAGGAGGGAGTGTCCTGATGGGGAAGGGGACCCAGCAACTCTGATGCTCCTGGGAGGCGTTGAGGAACTGCAGACTGAAAATGTCCTGGGCCTGCATGGCACAGAGGCCACTGGTGATCTTAGCTCCTGTTGTTTTGTGGATGACAGTGTGAGAGTGTGTGTAAGTGTGGGCGTAAGTGTGCATGAGTGTGCATATGAGAGTGCATCAGAAAGTGTGTGTGTGTATATGTACATGGGAGAGACAAAGAGAAAGCATGAGGCAGAGTATGAACATGTGTGAGTGTGCCTATGACAGTGTGTGTGCACGAGAAAGTGTGCGTGTGTATGCTTGTAAGAGTCTGTGAGTGACTGTGAATGTTCATGTGGGAGTGTGAGTGCATCAGAAAGTGTGTGTGTGTATGTGTACATGGGAGAGACGAGGAGAAAGTATGAGAGTATGAATGCACGTACATGTGAATGTCCATGAGAAAGTGTGTGCATGTGTGGGTGTAAGTATGTGAGAACGTAAATGTGCACGTGAGAGTGTGTGTTTGTGACTGTGTATGTGTGAACGATGAAGACAGTATGAGACAGTGTGAGAATGAGTGTGTGTGTGTGAGTGTGCATGAGTGTGTATGAGAATGTGTGTGAGTGTAAGAATATACGCGTGAGAGTGTGCATGTGAGAGTGTGAGTGTGCCTGCGAGGATGTGTGTGTGAGGGTGTAAGTGATAGAGAGATGGAGAGAGAGTGTGAGAGAGTTTGTGGGGAGGGTCCAGGTTGGAACGGGCAGGGAAGGAAAGCTGCACCTGAGTGCAGGCAATTCTGGGGGAAACAGAAATGCGAGAGCAGGGAGGGAAGCTGCTGAGGCGGAGGCAGTGTCCTGGCCAGATACAGCTCTGCCCTTCAGCTTCCATGGCTCCACGTGGCACCTGCCCCACGTCAGAACACCAGCCAGCCAGGCTTAGGTGGGTAGTAAGGCAATGAGTCTCTAAAAGTCATTCCTCTCGGTTAGAAAACAGAAGCAGTAAAGACCAGTGCTCTGTTGGGTGTTTATTCACTCAATGAATGAAGTTCCAGTCATTTGGCAGAGTAGCTGATGGTCTCCTTGGAACACACAATGGTAATAATAGTAATAGTAATACCGAGGATTCCTTGTGCCAGGCTCTCTTCCAAGCAGGTACACATACAACAACTATAACCCTTACAGCCACTGGTGAGATGGAGATCATCATCTACCCTCCTGACAGTTGAGATAACTAAGGCACAGAGGGGTGAAGCACCTTGCCCAAGGTCATACAGCAAGTAATTGGAAAAGCTGGGATTCAAACCCAGAACCTGTGTTCCCAATCATTATGAACAGGGTCCTGAGAGGAGGCATCAAAGGACGGGTACCACCCATCCACTCCTCAGCAAGCACTTAGTAAGCACCTGCTGATTGAATTGCACCTAGTCCCTGCTCTCCTATGGCTTAGAGTTTAGTGGGGGAAACCGATGCTTAACTATGCTCTAAAATACAGTGCAATAAATGCTCCAAGAGAGAAGAGCTTGGTGTTGTGGGAATGCCAAACCCAGGTCTTGGAGCTCAGGGAAGGCTTTCACAGGAAGAGATGAAGAACCGAATTCCAAAGGCGATGTGGAGCTGGCTTACAACGGGGTGTGAAAGGAGGGGTGGATGGAGCCGCGTGTGCTGGGGCCAGGGGAGGGGAGGCCGGAAAGTCCAGAACTCCCAGGTTCTTCAAGAACATCAGTCATTTGAAGTTCCAGCCCACCTGGCAGCTAGAGGCCACGGGAGCTGACAAGGGGACTGGTAGGCGAGGTCAGGAAGCAGTAGCACCAAAGTGAGTGAAGTGAAAAGACAGACCCTGGGCTGCCTCCCAGTGACAAAGACTCTGACCTTCAGCAGACTCTAGCCAGGCTCTTCTGAGCCCTCTTCTCAGCCAGGCCTCAGCCTTGCCCTAAAACACTTGCACAATTGCTAACAAAGTTTCCAATACCTCAAGGCCACATCCCTAGGATGCTCCTACCCCCTTCAGGATAACTGTCTGAGAAAGCTCAAGGCTGCCAGGGGAATTTACTGCTTGCTCCAGCCCACCCCTGGAGCTAGCCTGACCACTCTTTCTTAGAGCACCTACTTAAAAGGGCAATTTTGAGTTCCTGCTCCGTAACCTTTGAGATGTATATGTATCTCTTATAACCCAGGAGTGCGTTTCTCAAGGCCCTGGAAGCTATTCCTTTAAATGCAATCATCAGGACAGGTAAGGACCTCTGTCTCCCAGTCTCAGAGAGGATAGAATCCTCATTTTCCTAATTGCCAGCTAGCAGGCACAACTGGTCTGACTGCATTTATACTGAACAGCACTTTGTAATCTTTCACTTCCCTGACCTTACTGCTTCTCTGCCCTCCTTCCTATTCCCTCATTCTTCCTTAAAAATGCCTGGTCAGGCTGGGTGTGGTGGCTCACGCCTGTAATCTCAGCATTTTGGGAGGCCCAGGCGGGTGGATCACCTGAGGTCAGGAGTTCAAGACCAGCCTGGCCAACGTGGCGAAACCCATCTCTACTAAAAACACAAAAAATTAGCCGGGCGTGGTGGCAGTTGCCTGTAATCCCAGCTACTCAGGAGGCTGAGGCAGGAGAATCACTTGAACCTGGGAGACGGAGGTTGCAGTGAGCCGAGATTGTGACATTGCACTCCAGCCTGGGTGACAAGAGCCAAACTCCATTTCAAAAAACAAAAGGTCCAGTCACCTCTGCACAAATCAAAGCTGAGTTCAGTTTACATTGGACTCTTCCCTACTGCAGTAGTTATTACTGGTTAATATCTGTCCCTAACACTTTAGTGTCTGGCTTTGTTTCACTTGGACAAAATCAGATGAGAAACCACCAAACTCACTGGGCTGAATTATTTTAGCGTATGGACAGCCGCAGACAGTGTGAGTACCTGTTCACACAAACCATGAGACGCAGCACACACTGGGCCATTCACAAAGCTCATTCAACCCCCCACGGCCCTGACATGGCCAGTTTTACCTCTCTGTAGAACAAGAAACTGCTGACTCACTGAAAACAGAGCGCGTGTATAAACAGGAAGCTGAGTATGTGACCACAGACATTCAGCATCTGATAGCAATTGCTGAATGTGGCAAAAAAAGAAAAAAGTTTGAACAACAAAAAAAAATCTGTGCCACTAAATAAGAACTCTCTAGCTCATGGAAATACAATCCTGCTATTTGATCATTTCATAAATACTTAAATAAGGGGAGTTCTCGTTTGGTCAAACCTAGGCACGCTTCAAATATTTACTGAGGACTTCGAAGGGTATGGTTTTCCCTTTTTTGCTTTCCATTCCCTCCCAAGCAGAGCAAAAAGTCTCCTTGGTGAGGCCTTTGTGGCCTATACAGAAGAGATTTGTTTTCTCTTTGAGCTCTGACAGCCTGTCTGCCCCACATCAGACCTCTGTGCTGGTGCAGAGGAGGGCTCTGCCAGGAGGGCTCCCAGAGAGATACACAAACACTGGCATGTTAACACCCTGACATGCAGCTCTTCCTACAAAGCATTGACTGGATGGTGCTGAAGCTAAAAAATGGAGACTTGTATCAACCATAGTAAAGAGCCTGTAAGAGGACGGGGCTCCCCCTGCTTTCAGCAGCAATGAAGAGGCTCATTTTCCTTGATGTTTCTTTGTTGTGGTGCGGGTTGGTTTCTAGCAAATTGACCCAAGAAGGCTAATGGCTGAGGAAAACACCACATGATTATCTTCTAAAAGATTATCTTCTGGGAGCTGGTGCCATTGCTGCCTTTGTCGTCAGGGTAAAGGTATCCCAGTAATGTTTGGAATCTCTCCCCGTCTCTTCCGGGGAATAGGGCATGGATAATAATAGCACAGTGCCGGGGACATAGTAAGTTCCTAATAAAGAGTAGCTAAGTGCTTTTTATGCACAGTTTTGTCTAATCTTCACAATAACCTTAGGAGGTAAGTATTGGCAGTCTGATTGGGTAAATCAATGCTAATGTCTCTACAGAAGCAGTATATTTGGGAGTATGGTCCAGGTATGCCTGGTTTCAGAATGCAGCCATTTGTCTAACTTACTGCTGACATTTTCAAGCAGGATGTGTCCTTCACTTTATATTTATACTGTAATTAATTGGACATACTGATATTCAAATATACCTACAAAGTAGAAAATCTTATTTGGTAATTCATCACCAGCTTCTCACAGAGCAGCAGATAGCACTTGTTTTTCTATTATGTACCAAGAAAATGCTGTGTTGGAATTTACAAGTAGCAGTGGTTGTGTCAAAATGCCTCAGACAACATATTAATGATGCTCATAGTAACTAACTTTTATGGAGTGTTTCTTTTATGGAGTGCTGGACGGGATGTGTAAGTGCGGTGATATTTAACATAGCCTCAACACAACCCCTGTGCCGTCATTGTCATTAGCTCCATTTTACAGATGAAGAATCTTGAGGCTCTGAAAGACTGTTTATAAACAGGCTGACTCTGGAACCCCTGCTCTTACCCATTATGCTGCTCTGTAAAAAGGGCTTTAGCTAGAACGCTCCTTTTTATTTCTATAAAGAGGAGACTGCTGTTTCTTCTGTTTTATTGGAGTCTGGAGAAAAATCTTCTTGAGCAAAGACGATTAGTATGGCTTAGATTGAAGATGCCAGAAGTAGACATTGACAAGGGCTGTGTACACATGAATTATGAAGGAAGTGCTCCCATAGGAAGTCCAGGAAAGAGCAGGAGAAACAGGACAGGAGCTGGGAGCAAACCAAACAAAGGTGTGATGTCAGGCAAAGTCCTGAGGAGGGAGGCTTCTGCCTGATTCTACAGGGGAACTCCAGGGTATAAATTCTGTCTGACTTCATCCAGATGCAAAAGTCAGTGAGGCTTTGAGGTTCTTTAGGGAAAGGCTGCCCAGAGGGTGTGTAAATTCTCAGGTACTTCCAACTTTCCAGCCGCAGGTGCCAGTGGACCTAAGGTTATCTTAAAAGAGAGTTGCAAGTTTGAGCCTTGGAAGCAAACCACAGAAACCCAGAAAGGTGCACAGAGCTGGAAAAGAATTGATATGGGTTGTGTGTGGGTGGAGCACTCCCAGGGGCTCCTACATCTACTAACCATGAGTCAGGAATTCATTTTGCTGAATCGGAGCGAACTCCATCTAGCAGAAGCAACACTGAAGTGTCTCTGTCCTGTAGGTAAAGCCTAAAGATCGGCAATTTGGGGCTGCAGGGTGATCTATTTCAGGGGTGGACAAAACATGCCCCGTGCCAAATTTGGCCCCATGGTCTTTGTATAGCCTTGGAGCTAGGAATTATTATTACATCTTTAAATGGCTGAGAATGACGAGAGATTCTACTGTCTCTTTGCATAGAATTTTAAAAAAGAAGAAAATTATAAGGGATTCAGACTTCAATGTTCGTAAATAAAGTTTTATCGAAAAACAAATTGGAACATTAGAAACTCATTTATTCTATATTATCCATGGATATTTTCACTCTCAAATGGCAAAATTGACTAGTTGTGACAGAGACCTGTAGGGTCTACGAAACTGAAGATTTGACCCTTTAGAGAAAAAGTTTGCTGGCCCTTGTTCTGTAGGATTAGGAAGTGGGGCTTCTTTATTTTGCTGCGCCACATCCTCAACATGTGCTTTTACCTCATGGCCCAATATAGTTACTGAAGCGCCAGCCACCATGTCTGCCTTCAAGCCAGTGCAAAAGAGAACAAAGAATTCACTTCCTTCCTTTAGGAAAACTTCTGAGAATCACATTCCTCACTTCTGCTATATTAGGCCAGAACTTAGTCTCCTTATCATACCTGTAAAACCTTACTCCAAAAGCTATGAGGCCAGCAAAAATTTGGAATTCCATTGTTCAGGAAAAGTATGCCAGGAGACAGTTCCTAGTTCTGCCTCACCTAGTTAAGGGTTTCAAAACAAGGAAGAATAGTACATAATAATATGGACAGGAATAAAAACTAAATTGTTCTAATGCCTCACATTTAAATTACGATGTAATTTGTTATAAACAAATTATGTTTCTTTTCTCCATCCAATTTCATTTACCTTAGTTTTTAAGGTAGCCTAGGAAATTAGTTAAGTACCCTATTTTCCTTTCTTGTAGCCAGCTCTTTGTTCCTATCAAGAAGAAACAAATTACCAAATAAAAAGGTTAAAAAGTATACTTATCCAAGCATTACCACAAATAGTAAGAGGGAGAAGGTGGCATAACTGCTGCCTCAGTTGAATCTCTCACATTCTCATTCACACCACTGTGACAGCCTGTCTTTCAGCCCTCTAATGGAGAGTCCAGACTTCTTGTCTTAAACCTCCACCCTTTGCACATCTGCTCACATTGCTGCCTCCATCTGTCTACATTGCAAATGTCACCATGTTGCTTTCTGTCTGCATCCAACATGTGAGGAGGAGAAAGCCCGACTCTCCTGCATGGCCTCCACGACCTGCCTAACGCTTGGGCATCACCTCCTACTGGTTGCACCTTGCTCTTCGTAGTCCACAGACGTCACCCTCCAGGCAGATGCCATTTGCAGAGCTGTTTCAGCCCCTATGTCAAGATTCTGGGGAACATAGGAAGGTCCCTTGCTGGAATCCCGAACGACATCAGCCCCTGGTTCTCATCAGTATCCCTGTGACAAACACCCCTGTTAGCCTAAACCAGTGGTTCTCAACCAGGAACAATTTTGGCAACACTTTGGCAACACTTGGCAACATCTGGAGACTTTTTTTTTTCTTCTTACTGAGGGAGGGGAGAGTGTAACTGGCATCTAGTGGGTAGAGGCCAACAGTGCTGTGTAGCATCCTGTGATGCACACAAGACAGCTCTCCCCCAAAAGAATGATTCAGCCCAAAACGTCAGTAGTACTGAGGTTGACACTGGCCTGTACTAGCTCAAGGGTTCCTGTGATTTTTAACAAACACACCTTACCAAGCTCAGCTGTGTTCCGCAGATGCTTCCAGCTTTTCAGCTCAGTGAGGGGCATGGAAGAATAGATGGAAATGCCACACAGTTGGCGTGCATGATGTGGGAAACATTGGGTGCCGGGGGGCCCAAACCCAAAATAATAAACTCAGACTTGTGGCTGGGGGTGGAGTAGAGGTGAGCAGGAAGACTTCCAAAAGGAAGTGGGCGTACGCTACAATGTACTGGAGGAGCTGGAGTTAGCCAAGTGGAAAGGGAGGCGGCTTTTGCCAGGAAGAGGAAAGGAGTCATGCCCAGGGTCTGGAGGCCAGCACGCTGGAGGCCTGCAAGGATTTGGAGAAAGCTGGTGTGGTTGGCACCTAGAAAGTGACTGAGGGAGCAGAGAGATGAGGGTGGGGAGGAAAGCAGAGACCAGACTACAGATAGGTAACTGAGCTTGCACTTCCTTCGAGGGCAAGCATAGGGAACCCAGGGGAAGTCTCTGGGTGTTTCTCCCCTAGAATCTGCTGAAAAAATGGAGAGCAGGTGGCATGGGGAGGGGGGATGTGGAGAAAGTTGGGCTTTGTTCTCCAGTCTTCCGTCTCTCATTTGTGCGCTGTGTGATTCTTGCTATTTAGAGCAGTCAAGTAACCCTGATTCCACCCAATAAACCCCCTTTCATGCATACTGTTTTGAGTGGGTTTCTTTTTCCATCAAAAAAATGAGCTCTGATCACAAAGGAGTCTGAAATCTGGGAGAAAAATCTAAATGAGATTCTGATGACAGATGATGCTTAAAGCCAACAGGAATGGATAAGAGTCCTCAAGAATAGGCTAACCTGGCAAGCTATGAGGACTTGAACTAGAACCCCGAGGAACATTTCCACTTAAGGAAGGGGCAATGGGAGGGGAAATCCAAAGGGCACTAAGGCAAACCAGAGAAGCAGCAGAAAGATTCGGCAGTGCAGTGCCATGAAAGACAAGAGGAAGAAGGGACAGAGAAACAGGGTAAAATGTTGCAGAGGGGTTGGGAAAGAGCTGAAGAATGTTCCATCAGTATTAGCAACAAGAAGGTCATTGGTGGCTTAGATGAGAAAATTAAAGCAGAATGGTGAGCACAGAGGTCTAGTATCGATGAGTGGATGCATGCGTGGGAGATGAGGCGATGGAGAGAGATGGATGGAGGACACCATTGAAATTTGGGAATGGAGATTCAGAGATAATATCAGTGTCCTGGGGCCGCCAAAATGAAGTACCAAATACTGAATGGCTTAAATAACAGAAACTTGCTGTCTCACAGTTTTGAGGCTAGAAGTCTGAGGTCAAGTCAGACTTGATCTCAGAGTTTTGAGGGAGAAATTTGTTCTAAGCTTCCCCCCTTGCTTCTAGTGGTTTGCTGATGATTTGGGGTGTAGCTTGGTTTATGGAAGCATCATCCCAATCTCTGCCTTCATCTTCACATGGTGTTCTCCCTGTGCCAACATCTGTGTCCACATTTCCCCTTTTTATAAAGACGACAGCCCTATTGGATTAGAGCCCATCACAATGACCTAATTAACCTGATTATCCTGTCTCCAAATGGGATCACACTGTGTAGTCCTGGGGTTAGGACCTGAACTTTTCTTTTTTGAGAGACATAATTCAACCCATCGTGGAGACTATGATTTTTTTTTAGTTATAAATTAAAAATCACTGTAAACATTAAAAAATACTGATGTGTCTGCAGTTAACATTGGTAAAATTTTAAAATCAGGTTAAAAGAAAAAAATATGTCTGTGAAGGATGAAAGAGAGTTGGGGCAGTAGAGAGGAGGCGGGTCTATGGAAGGTCTAAGTTGTTTGTTTAGTTCAGGATGAAAGAGACTTGAACACGTGGAAACACAGGAAGGAGCCGTGGGAAGGAGCCAGGAGAGAGAGAGAGCTGTTGAAGACTGAAGATACTGATAGTATGTTTGGTGTGGTGTGGGGTATGTCAACTGTGTGTGCGTTGTATGTTGTATCTGTGGGCAGGGATCTTGGCTGTACCCAAAGAGAAATCTAGACCTGACCTATCAGGTTATGTGGGACTGGCTCTCTCGGAAGTGTATTTGCATGAGTATTTGCGTAGAGAATGGGGCTGCCAAGAGGGAGTTGTATGCAGGGATGCCTGTGAAGTACATTGGTAGAGAAAGGACAGTGAAGAGAATAAGGACAATGGTTACCATTGGCTGCTCCCCAACCTAGCCCCGTGGAGAGACGGGCTAGACCTATAAGCCCAGCAGGCTGGTTTTGAGAGGCTTTGTCATATTTTGTGGGGTCTAGGCATAACGAGTGCCACATTCAGGCCCAAGTGATGCTGAGTTGGGAAGAGGAATGTTTCCTCCACTTCTCCCTGGAACTCAGCACAGCTTAGTCACAGTGAGGGCTCAGGGCTGGCTCCTCTCCAGCGTAAGTTGAGAGGACAGTAGATCCAGGAAGCAGGACTCTAGACCGGGGCATCTACAGCTGCAGAGGCCACGGTGCTCTGAGACAAGGATGAGATGAAACCTCACAGGCCTGGGGAAAGCAGACACTGAGGAGGAGGCCAGACACAGACACCATGAGAGGACTGTGCAGCAGCTCACTGGAGCATCTCAGGCACCCAAGGAACTCATGGAAACAACTGTGCAAAGCCCAGGTGGAGGAATAGAGAACCTGCAGTTATTCTGGAAGTAAGCTAGCCATCAGCAAACATTGGGTGTATTAATGTTTTAATTTAACTTAATCTTAAGTTCTGGGATACATGTGCAGGACGTACAGGTTTGTTAACATAGGTAGACGTGTGAGGTATATTAATGTTAAATGCCCTGTTTCTACCCACATTTTATTTTAAATGTCAGTGGTATCAACATTTATATATTAAAACAGATGACATAAATTCATTTGAAGAATTTTGGGTAATAGTGTTTATTTATCAGGGAACTTGCATTTCATGTTCCCATAAGAAAGAAAAATTAACTTTTTAATGTTATTAGAAGAATCATGAAAGGAAGATTTGTTAAAACAACAACAACAACAAAAGTGAATATATCGTATTTATCTAAGCTGAGCCATCAAAAACGAATGTTTTTCCATCTATCAAATGTAGGGCTAATGCCTACAGTGGCTATTACATTATGTGCCCGTGGAGACATGGACAAAATCTTCCTTGCAGCACAGATTGTTTCTGTTGTATCTCCTGTTGCTTCAGAAACAAACAAAAAACAAACACCACTGTTCTCAGTAAGCCAGTGAGTAAATAAACTCATTTATTCATGTAATAAAATACTACAGAAAGTTAAAATGAACAAACTTGATCTAAATATATTAACACAGATAAATGTCAAAACATGTTGGTGAGAAAAGCAAGTTACAAAAGAAAATGTACCATATGGTTTCTAGTATTTGTATAAATATTTAAAGAACACAAAATAACAGTATATATCATTTATGGACATGTCTATATAATATTAACAAAAGTTTAAATGTACGTACATGAAAAGAAACATACTAACTTCAGGGTGATGGTTACCTCTGGAGAGAGAGGTAGAGGATGAGATGGGGGTGCTTTATCTATGCTTAATGCTTTCTGTTTTTCAAAACAGAGAAAATTGATTCTAAGGCAAGTAAAGCAAAATGTTGATATCTGTTAATATGGTAGATTGGTACATGAGTGTCTATTAATAATTTTGGTACTTGGCTGTATATTTGAAATGCCATCATTTAACATTTAAAACTTTAATAAAAAACCAAGACAGTATCACTGAACAGAAAAGAACAACAAAAGTGTTTTTGCTTAATTGTATTGTTTTAAATGTATTCAGTATGTAAATATAGTAAATATTATAATGTCAATTTTATTATAAGATAGCATATTGCATATCTGTTTTTGTGTGTATCTCTAATTATAACTGTTCTTAATACATTTTCCCCAAATTCTTGTCCGTAGACAGCTGCAGATGACTTTCTTGTCACCTTGTATTTTCATTAAGTGTGGTTACTGGGCTTCTATTCTTCTAAGTTATAGTCACAGTGACTGACAAGGCTAATTGACTGTGTTATCTTGTCTTGGTAAATGTAAGTGGGCCTGCCTAAGGTGAGGGGAGCTCGTGGGGAGTCACAGTCGTCTGTCTGAACAGTCACAAAAACCTTTGCTGGAGACAGGGCAGTCACCAGCTGCAGGCTGTCAAGGAGGGTCCCTTGACTTTAGATCTATAGTTTCTGAACAAGAAGGAAGGCTAGGAATGGCCTCAACAATGCTTTTAGCACTCCTAATTCTGTCTAAGACTTTCCTTTATTGTGTGACTTACGAGCAGGGGTAAAATGTGATGGACGATAGAAGTTACGGGAGATGTGCCTCCTGGTCCAAATCAGTAAGTGTCTTTATATGATGTTGATTGTGGTGTAAGGCTTAAAATTACAATGGTGTGCTACTTTGACATCTAAACTGGGAGGGCCTCTGATGTCCTAACTGTATCATCCTGCCCACTTTGCTCCTACTGATAAGGTCTCCTAGCCAAACAACCCTCCTTGTTACAGGGACAAGGCACAGTGCCTGCTTATCCCTGAGTAGTAGACTTCAGTTCCCTGCCAGCCCACTGAATTATTCAAACAAGCCTATCATATCCATCTGTAGAAACAAGAAGTTACTCCATGCTCTTGCTACTATAAAGCCTGCTCTCTACAAGGTCTGCTTATTCACTCTGTTCCTGAGCACACCCCCATTCATCCCTGCATGGTGCAGTATCTTCCTCTCCTCCCCTGGACTGTACGCTACTATCAATCTCATCTGTCCGGTATTAGGTGTCATGTGTTGGGCCATCCCCATAAACATAGCGTGGAATCCCTCCCTCACCAATGGGATGAAGAGGAGACAATCAAGGTATCTACATCTTTTACGTTTTTCCTCTTAGATCAATTATTACAACTGCTTGAGATGTTTTACATGTCTTTATTTCCAGCCAATTTGCTCTAGTCAGGAGAATGGGAATCAAAAAATGTACATGCAAAATGTGTTTTATGATCTATTGCTAGTTGAAGATTAATCAATAGGTTTTTGCTTTGAACTTCCTGTTAGTCATAGCTAAAGTGGTTGAAAAGTGAGGGAATAGGGTGGCTTGACAAAGGATAGAAACCCTCAATCAGAAGCCAGGGCTCCCTGAAGATCATTCACCAAGAATATTCAGAAACTGAATAATGGTGACAAGAATGCCTTATCAAATGATATAGATGTGAACAATACCAAATAAATACTTTATAACCAGCCTAGCATATAAATGATAAAGAGCTGTCACATTATGAGCATTTTCAGTGATCCTGCCATGATGTCACTGTGATCGCCTGCTCTTTGGTACCTCATTGGCCACAATGATGTCACTGAACAGCACACCACAGGCCACAAGATGTGGCAGATCATCCCTCAGTTATTACTCTTATGTGACTTTTAAAAAAGATCAATCATTAAGAAAATTAGTTAGAATGTTATATTTTGGGGATGTTTCTTGTGTTTTGAATCCTTGATATAAAACATTTCCTTTGAGCTATTTTAGTAATTTCTTTTGTGGCCTTGGGCATTTGCAATTGCAATTTATGTTTCAAAAGTGCTTCCATATTGCTTAATTCATTCTTACATCATAGGTGAGTATAGACTTATAATTTATTCACCCCCCCAATAGTGATAGTAATAGAACCTAGAGAAGTTAAAATGATTTATGCCCCAAGTTTACAGTCAGATGTACACATTCTTGACTGAAAGAGATTTTCTGATTCTCAAATTCAGTGTTCTTTCTACTACTCGGATTATTTTACATTTTACCTCTTTATATTTTAGTTCTTAATAAATTGACTAGACTAGCAAATGTCTGGGAAAAACAGAATGTTGAAGCTTGAAAGGGGCTTTAGTGATGATCCCAAGTGTCAAAATGTACAAAAGAAGGAAGAAATCAGGTTTCTTGGATAATGACTGGGATTGAGGAATATTAATAAAAGCACATTGTTGATTTCACAGTGTTCTGTCTAATCCATTCCTATATGATTGATAACATTCTCAAACTATACTTTGTTCCATTCAGTATGCTTAAAATACTTTTCACACTGAAGTTCTAATTTGCAAAGTGCTAATTAAACAAAAGTTACTGCTTGGAATGGCTTTATGGTTAAGAAAGTTGGTATGGATGAACTCTGCATTAAAAATAGAAAAATTAAAATAGGATGGAGTTTTAGAACATACTTGTTGCAATTTAGCTGGCTGATGAGGCTTCATCCTTGTCCCATGCAGTGCTGGAGACAGCATCTTTGGAATGTATTCTCAGTTGGTACTCTTCCCCTAATGTCTTTCTTGGGCACTGTCTTAGTCCATTTGTGTTCCTATAACAAAATACCATGAACTGGGTAGCTTATAAACAATGTAAGTGTATTAATTACAGTTATAGAGGATGGGAAGTCTATAATCAAGGCACTAGCAGATTAAGTGTTTGGTGAGGGTTCACTCTCTGGCTTATAGATGGTCCCTTCTTGCTGTGTCCTTACATGGTGGAAGAGGCATTAATAGCGGGCACTAATCCCATGTATGAAGGCTCCACCCTTATGACCTAATTATCTCCAAAAGGTCCCACCTCTTAATATTATCACACTGGAAATTAGATTTCAACATATGAATTTTGAGGGAACACAAATATTCAGACCATCACAGGCATGAAGGGATATCAGATGCCTGTCGGTATCCTTCTAGGACTAGAATGAAACTCCTCAACAACACTACACACAAATCTAATTCAGAGCTCTTGGGATATTATAATTCCAGCTGTTCATTTAAGCTGGTTGATGGCACTCAACTGCTCAAGTAAGACAAGCTTAGAGGAGGAGAAGAGTTAGCTTCCTTTGCCTTGGGTAGTCTGTAATGTTGCTTAGTATAATGAAGTCAAGTTTTCTGTCTTCTAATTCCATGATAAGGCTTACCATCATGACTGCTTCTATTGAAGTAATTATAATCTGTCCTAAAAAGACTTATGTTTCTGAGTAAACCAGAATAAAAGGAACTAGACTTACCCTCCCACTTGAGACAGCTTAAACTCTGAACAAAAATATAGAAAACAGTGTCACTCAAGATATTGGACATCAAGCAATGAAGGACAATGATCACTGAAAAATGGGAAACAAATCAGATGAACCAGACAATTGCCCAAGAAACTTTCTCTGTTGCATGTGAGAAGTTTCCAGGTTGCAGCGCAGGGAGAGAGAACCCAGGAAGAGCCCAATTGTCTCACTGAGTTTAGAAGACAGAGCTCAGAATCCAGGAAGCCAAAGTGGCTAGAATTTACAAGGCAGAATACTGGAAAGAAGAGAGCTCCCCAGAGACACAACTCCAGAGATGTGAAAAGAGTCCTTCTAGAGTGTTCACTTGAGTGCATGCATGTGAGGATACTACCCAAGGCCAGGGAAAGACTCATCTGAAAGGAATAAACAGACCAGTCCTTAGACTTCACACAAGCCTGAGAAAAGTGCCTGTTCCCAACAGCCTGAGGGGGAAAATCTAGCAATTTGGATAGAATTAGAGTATTATAAAGGATGTTGCATCAGTAATGGGGAAAAACTGACCCTAAGTTAGATGCAGCTCTGGTTGAGCCTAATGATAGTTAAAAGCAAGGCCTGAAAGATAAAATAACTGCATCCAAAAGAAAACTCAAGAATATTTACACAAATAAAAAACATCCAGCACCCAACATAGCCAAATTCACAATGTCTGTCACTCAATCAAAAATTACTAGGATTTAAAAAAAAAAAAACTAGGAAAATAAGACCAATGATGTGGAGAAAAATGAAGTAATCAAAACACCCAGAAATGCCACAACTGATAGAATCAGTAGACAAAAACATTAAAAGTTATTATTAATATATTCCATATTTTCCAAAAGCTAGAAGACAGATTTAACATGTTAAATGGAGACATGGAAAATATATAATAGACCCAAGTTAAAAATTCAGAGATGAAAACTATAATGTCTGAAATAAAAAATGAGCTGAATGGGATTACTAGCAGATTTGACATTGTAGAAGACATCAGAGGGGATTAATAGACTTCAAGATAAAACAAGCTATCCAAAATGAAAGATGGGGAAAAAATAACTTAAAAAAAAACCCAAAACAATAATTGAACTGTGGGGCAAATTTAAGCAACCAAATACTGTGTAATTCAAGTCCCTAAAGAAGTGGTGGCGGGGAGGCTAAATAACCGTTTAAAGGAGTAATGGTCAATATTTTTCCAAATTTGATGAAAGCTAAACCCACATATTCAGAAATCTCAACAAACCTCATACACATGAAATATGTGATGAAAACTAAACTTAGGCACAGTATAATTAAATTGTTTAACTCCACTGATAGAGATAAAACCATAAAAGCAACCAGAGAAAAAGATGTTACATACAGCACAAAGACAAAGGTGACCTCAGATTTACCTTTGGAAACAGTGCAAGCTAGAAGACAGAGGAACAACATCTTTAAAGTGCTGAAAGAAAAACAAATACTATCAACCTATAATATTTTTATTCAGTGAAAATAACTTTCAAAAATGATGGCAAAAATAAAGGCTTTTCCAGACATACAAAAGCTGAAAGAATACATATTGGCAGACCTATCCTATAAGAAATTTGAAAGAAAGTTTTAATGGTACCATATGGAAACCTAGATTTACATAAAGGAAGGAAGATAACCAGAAATGATCACTACATGAGTAAATATAACAACTTTTTCTTATTATTTTAAAGAGATTTAAATCTCTTTAAGAGGTAATCTACTTTTTAAAGCAAAAATAATAATAATGTATTGTGAAGTTTCATTTTTGCTTTAAATAATAACAACACATTGTGACGTTTGTAACATACGTATAAGAAAAATGCATGACTACCCTGACACAAAGCTTGGAGGGGAAAAATGGAAGTATAATTTTGTTAGGCTCTGACATGTGAATAAGTATAATATTACAAGAAGTTAAAATGCATAATAAAAATGTATAATAAAAGCTCTAAAGGAACCACAGCAAAGAATTTCATTTGATAAACCAACAAATAAGAAAAAATAAAATTATTAAGAATATTCAATTGAAGAGAAGGTAGAAAAGAAGAAAAAGAGACACACAAAAAAAATCAATGGGTCTAAAAGAAAACAAATAGTAAAATGGTAGACTTCAATTCAATTGTATTAGTAATCACATTAATTGTAAATGGTCTAAACATTCCAATTAAAATGTAGATTGCTAAATTGGATTACAAAGCAAGAGCTAGCTGCTGGTGATCTCCTTATAGGCAAGAATTCATGTCTTCTTTAACTTGGTATTTCTTGAATATAGAAGAGTGCTAGACACATAAAGCTAAATAAATGTTTGTAATATTAGTACTGTGATAACATTTACTTATTCAGGCAAGGCTTTGCAAATATAATGCATTATTCAAGGCTTACATCAATTCTGTAAGATAAATAAGGTATATGTTTTCCCCATATTACAGATGAGGAACTGAGATAGAATAAATAATTGCCTACATATTAGGCTGCTGAGTTATTAATTCTATTTCTGCACTAAATTCTGATCATAATTTAGGGATGATTCAGTTTCCAATCAGTAAGGTACTCCATGAGGCAGATGGTGCTTCTTATCTATAACTTCCATTTTTAGGTATTTGAGATCTGAATAAGCTTCTAGGTGAATTTCTAGAAGTGTCAATTTAAGAGTTACAAGAAAAAAGGAGACATATATTGATACAAATTCTTGGTTCCAAAGATGATAAATATTTTTAAATTTTTCTCCCTATTTCATATGACCAAGCTTTTGAGTCTCATGTTGCTCCAAATAATAGATTTTCAAAATCCCTGAGCTATTAATTCTTCTACCATCAAATGTAATGGTGAGAAAACTACGATAGCATCTACAAAATGTAATCTACCATATTAGGCCTAAGCACTGTAAACAACATATAATTTCTTTCCTCTGACATGTATATTTTTCTTCTGAAAGTTTGCATTCTAAAATATAAGATTTCCACTTCTTTTTTTTTTTTTTTTCAGTAGAGATGGGGTTTCATTGTGTTAGCCAGGATGGTCTCGATCTCCTGACCTCGTGATCCGCCTGCCTTGGCCTCCCAAAGTGCTGGGATTACAGGCGTGAGCCACTGCGCCTGGCCCTCTCAGGGTAATCTTTTTTTTAAATTTTAATTATTATACTTTAAGTTCTAGGGTACATGTGCACAACGTGCAGGTTTGTTATATATGTATACACATGCCATGTTGGTGTGCTGCACCCATTAACTCGTCATTTACGTTAGGTATTTCTCTTAATGCTATTCCTTCCTCCCCCTACGCCACCACAGGCCCCAGTGCGTGATGTTCCCCACCCTGTGTCCAAGTGTTCTCATTGTTCAGTTTCCACCTATGAGTGAGAACATGCAGTCTACACCTGATTCTTAGTGTAGAGTTTAATTATTGAGGTTCTCTTATGGTCAGAAGTTAGAAAAACTATGTTCTTAATCTTCGATTCTATAATCTGCTTTGAAAGCAAGAATAATACCAATGTGCCTCACAAATTCCAAATTATGACTGAGTGTTCTTTAGATTTATTTAGGTGCTCAGTAGCTGTTGCCTGCCAGCTCCTGTTGAAATCTGTGATGATGATGAAAGACATGACCCCAGGAAGTGCTGGTCTGACCAAAAGATGCTGCTGTCAGCAGCAGTAGGGGATATCTGTTGTGCTCATCTGAATTTTAATTCCTGAAGCCTCTTTAAGTGAAAAGGTGCCAAGTTGCTGGAAAGATTCTTCATTTTCACTCAGTAAGAGGCAGGTTCTGCAACTATTTTTTTTTAAAACACTTTCCAGTCTGGATGTGGAGACTCATGCCTGTAATCCCAACACTTTGGGAGGCCGAGGTAGGTGGATCATCTGAGGTCAAGAGTTCAAGACAAGCCTGGCCAACATGGCAAAACCCCATCTCTACTAAAAATACAAAAAAATAGCTGGGTGTGGTGAGGGGCACCTGTAATCCCAGCTACTCGGGAGGCCGAGGCAGGAGAATTGCTTGAGCTTGGGAGGCAGAGGTTGCAGTGAGCCAAGATCGCACCATCTCGCCATTGCACTCCAGTCTGGGTGACAGAGCGAGACTCTGTCTCAGAAAAAGAAAACAAAAAGAAACAAAGCAAACAAACAAACAAAAACACTTTCCAGAAGAAAAGTAGGGTTTCTTCATTATGATGGTAACGTTCTCATAAGTCATATAGCTGTGACTGAAGTACAGGAGTTGCGGACATTTTGCTGTTTGGTTACAGAGAAAACTAGTAACGAGACCAAAGACTGGAGACAGAAAACAGGGCTAAGTTTAGAAAGAATGGAACTAGATCTTCTACTGTCGGCAGTGTCCCTGCCAGCTCCCCAAGCAACCTTCTTGCTCTCCTCAGAACCCCTAGAACCACATGGGGAATGGTCACTAAGGACCCATGGTCCTGACCACCTTGCCTCTTCAAAGTCAATGAGTTCAGGGGTCTTATCTCTTTAGAAATTTGATTTCTATCATGAAAAACGACTCAGTTGTCCTTCTAGTGAACACATAAACCAGTGATTACCAAATGGAAGTTGGAGATACATTTGAGAACAACTCACATGCTGGCTTGAAAATGGTATTCTGACTAAACTGATTTACATCTTCTTTTCAAATACCTTTTTATTCATGATCGTATACTCAGCCTGGCTCGGGGATTAAGTGCCAGGCTTCTATAGCAAATGAGAATAGGGATTGCTGAAGTTAATCTCTGCTAATGTGTAAATTAATAAATAAGCTTTTCCAAAATGCTTAAATCTTTTGCTAAAGGTTCCTAAGAAGTGATACTAATAGGGAAGTGCCTATGGAGCAATGCTAAGAAATTTCAGCAAGAGGGAGAAGCTCAGACCTGATACAGGAGCACAGCAGACATGATTCTGGTCAGTTAAATGCTCAAATTTACTAATGCACTTTCACATGTAGCCAGTTACATTTAAGTGGCTTTTTAAAAAAAATCAATTCTAGAATTAAGTTTCATAGCATGAAGACATAAGCTAGTAGTTATGTTTTAAATTAATAAAGTGATGAATTATTGCTTAGAGTGAGCACACCAGGAGAGACTAATGAATGTTTCGTTGAGGTAAACTAGTGTAAAAGGAAAAGCGAAGGGTAGACATAGGACATGGCTTGCCTTGGCGCAGCAAAAAAGGGACCAGGGGAGGCCAGGCTCAGTGTTTGAAGAGTCTTTCATTCCATAAAGGGTTTTAGAGTGCTTAAAGAGAGAAATGCATCTCTTCCTCTTCCTTTCCCTCCTTCTCCTTTTGAAAAAATTGGTCTGTGGTTTTGGACAACTTAAATTTGTAATAACTGTTACAAACTGTAATGTAGAAAAAGAAACAGAACCCAGACAAATTGGTTAATGTATAAATGCATTTTTTGCAATATTGGCTTGCTCCAGTATTGTTTCCGGTTTGGCAAGCCTATGGATCTCAGTGGGAAGACAAGCTCTCCCTGCTGCCCACACCCTGTTCTCTCACAGACAAAGATCCTGGAAAGGCAAACCTTGGCAGGTGTCTGCTCTGCACACAACGAAGGCAGATGACCTAGTTGAAGTCTGTGGCAAATGCCTTCCAGCAATGCCTGGTATTAAATTAGCATTCAAACAAACAAACAAACAAAAACTCTAATTCAATTTTTTTTCCCATTAGGCTGAAACTCTGATCATTGCAAAGCAGATGGCGTAAAGCAATAGAGTAGGAGTGGGATTATTTTTTAGCATGAATTAAATTGCTAATAAGCCAATTCCTAGGTAATGGAAGTCTGTAGAGCATCATCATCTGTTTGTTTGGGCTCTGGTCAAGTGACATGCCAACCGTGGTATTAAAAAGAAAAAAAAGAAGCAGATGATAGAAATCAGGAGGAATAAGATTTTGACACAAAGACTGATGGTCTGTGTAGTGGAATGAAAAGAAACCTGAGAGTTAGAAGACTTGGGCTCAAGTCATGACTCTATTTACTATTTGCTTCCTAACTGTGCCTTATTAAGCCACTTGGTCTCTCCAATCCTCAGTTTCTTCATCTATAAAAATAATAATAATAATGGTGAGTATTTCCTTGGGTTGCTGTGAAGATTTCACAACAATTTCTTTAAAAAAAAAAAAGCTCTTTTGTTGTTGTCATATCAGAATGATTAATACACACTAATATCTTTGTAAGGCTTTAGTCTTCCTATCTTTCTATAAGATGCCTACTTTAGATTGTCTGACCTGAATGTTTGACTTAACCTTTTTGAAAAAAGAGATAAACAAGTCTTGTGATTATTCAGGCATCTTTAGTTTAATGAAGTCCTAGATAATTTCGGAATTCACTGCAACTAACTAACTACTTCTTGTTTGTCTTATTCTACATTCATTTCCGAGATATCCTCTGTCCAAACTTGGGAAGAAGTCAGAGCCAATAGGGTTTCTTTGTAAATGCAATTGTATTCCATGTAGTTTAAGAGAGAGAGTGAGCAATTAAGCAACAGTAACTTACTCCAACATCTCAGGTGATAAAAACCTCAATAGTAGATGAGATCATGGTCTTCTCATACGCTATTCATCCTATTTTTACAAGCCACTGGTTTAGGATGTTCTAAGTCCCAAATGGAGTTGGAATATTATTTTCTTTTTTTTTTTTTTTTTTTTTTGAGACGGAGTCTCGCTCTGTCGCCCAGGCTGGAGTGCAGTGGCCGGATCTCAGCTCACTGCAAGCTCCGCCTCCCGGGTTCACGCCATTCTCCTGCCTCAGCCTCCAGAGTAGCTGGGACTACAGGCGCCCGCCACCTCGCCCGGCTAGTTTTTTGTATTTTTTAGTAGAGACGGGGTTTCACCGGGTTAGCCAGGATGGTCTCGATCTCCTGACCTTGTGATCCGCCCGTCTCGGCCTCCCAAAGTGCTGGGATTACAGGCTTGAGCCACCGCGCCCGGCTGGAATATTATTTTCTAGTGTGTGACTTTCTAGTCAACTGAAGGTATATCTGTATCCCAGAGACTTATTTGATTATTTGGGAGGGCTTATTATAAAAGGATTGCAGAAAGCATTTACACAACTTGCAATTATATCTTTTTTTGAAACCGAGTTTCACTCTTTCACCCAGGCTGGAATGCAGGGGCATGATCTCACCTCACCGCAGCTTCCGCCTCCCAGGCTCAAAGGATCCTCCCACCTCAGCCTCCTGAGCAGCTGGGACCACAGATGTGTGCCATCATGCCCAGCTACTTTTTTTGTATTTTTGGTAGAGACAGGGTTTCACCATGTTGCCTAGGCTGGTCTCAAACTCTTGAGCTCAAGCAATCTGCCTGTCTTGGTCTCCCAAAGTGCTGGGATTACAGGTGCCAGCCACCATGCCCAGCAGCAACCATAGCTCTTACAAGATTTGTTCCCTTGAGTTTCGTCAACATTTTCAGATTTGTTAGCATCTGACATTGAAAACGAGTTTTCTAAAAATATTTGAAAGATAGATTTATAACAAAGAAAGGATTTCCGAAATTCTTTCTCTCTCATTTAACATACCAAGAATCACACCTGGACCACATTTCTCTACACCAAGGAATAAGTATTTGGATCAGATAAATGTTCTGCCACAATGGCCAGGCCAGGAAGTGTGTTCCCTGAATAGAAGGAGGATTTCATGTGCAGGAAGCAGGAAAAGTCTATCCCTTTTAGCTCCAGGAGACAATGAAAAGAAGGGAGACAGAGGTAGGTAAAGAAGGCTGTCAGACATGTGAGTCCTGAATTCCCTTTGATAGACTTTAATTTTACTTCCTGCTAGAAATCTGCAAGAGGCATCTGTGCAATGGACATCATGCCAACAAGGCACAGCTCAGCTAAGAGAGCAGGAGGCTAGACAGAGGATCTGGATTACACTTCTGAGTCCCTCCTGATTTCTGTATGGCATAAACACCAGGAGAGAGCCAGGGGGTCATTCTTAGGGCCATCATGGTTGGAGTGAGATAATCACATAATAAAGGCTGGGGAAGAACAATGTGGTCTGGGGTTCTGGAAGGACATAACAAAAGACTCAGAGAAGTCTGCCCCACAAAATTAACAGAAAGTAGCCACAGGATCCTGACTAAACTGAGAAAGAATTCAGCAGCTGCCCACTGCAAAGCAGACTCCCCACAGGCAAGGCCACCTAGGATTGGGAGGACATCAGGTGGGCTTGAGACTGTTTTACTCCAGTGTTTTTCCTTTCGTATCCTAGACACCACCTAGGAAAAAGAAAAGTGAACATAAATAACAGCAATTATTCCAACAGTACAAGTATTACTCAAAGAGGTTATTTACATTGTAGCAGTAGAGAAAGGTTTACCTGGATTCGGCATTGAGTCATCCTCTTCGGTATATCCCAACAAGCGAGGGAAGCATCATGAGAAAGACTAGGCCCAGAGGTATATCTTCTCTGCACATCTGAACTGTTATGTGAGTAAATTTTGCAAGCCCATCACACAATATTTCCTAAGCAAAACTATACAATAAAAATTTATCTGTTGAAAGCTTCATGTATGCCAAGCACTAGGCTAGGAACTGTAGATTGAATGAAGGATGAGGTGTAGTGTAGTCGTTGCCTTCAAGAAGCTCATGGTTTAAATTATAATTAAAGCAAGTTCAAGAGAATGATAGGAGAGCCATCTACCCAATCTATCAAGATTATGGTCCAGAAATGTCCAATGAGCATCATACATGACTAAAAAGGCATTGCTAGTAGCTATCAGACTTCAGAAGTTTAGTGCCTTAAAGAAAAGAAGCTGTTCTTTCTCATGTAAGAGTCATGGAGGGTCTTCTGGTAGGAGGAGAGGCTCCCTTATTCAGGGACCCAGGTTGAGGGTTGCTCTGTCATATTCAACATGTGGATCTCAAAGTCACCTTGAGCATCCACCTTACAGTCAGCCAGCAGTGAGAGGGTTTTATGGACACACATAACTACAAGGGAAGTTGGGGGAGCTAAGCTGGTCAAGGAGGAGACAGGATTTTGTAGGACATCTGGAATGTTCCACAAATGTAAGTTTCACTGACAATGTAGTGGAATGGCTTGCTGAAGATTAAAAACTGATGACTTTTGTTTTGAACTGTGAAAGTGAGGCATGGAAGATCTTTCAGTAGCATTTAGACAGTGACTCAAGACATTTCTTCTGCCATCTCTTGCTACAAAGGTGGGGTTGTAAACAGATCTATTGTATTTGTAGGTGAGAGCTCTCTTGAAGGAAATCATATTTTATTGTCTAAAAAGGAGGTAGGGGTCAACATTTTAGAGTTTAGAAGACCAGAAAGAAAAGAAGCTTCCAGGTTTGTATTGGGATCCATTGCACCCATAGCAACAACCCGTAAACAGGCCATTTTGTATTTTCTTCAGCAGAAAGGCAATCCAGGTCTCTTGTCCTGGAAAGCATTTAGGATGAGGCATTTGTGCTTTAGGGCATGGTGAAAAGAGGTACCAGCATTCTGAGGAATGAGAAGGGGCAGGAAGTTTGTTGGATGCTCAGCGTGAGAGCCAGTCTTGGGATCCTTCTGTGGCTCTAGCGGGTCCAGGGCTAGTGGACTGAGGAAAGGACTGTAGTGAGTGGACATTGCATAGTGCCTGTGGAGTGAGTGGACCAGACCATCGGTCACAACCTTGTGTTTCAGGAGGGCTGTTGAACAACGGGCTGCTGATCTGTAGTTGAATGGAGCCTTCCTCTTCTCTGAAGCTCAGGGACACTGTCCAGTAGTGTCTTTTGTAGATACCATCCATGAATGTCTCAGCCCCTGTGATATGGCATTACTCAGCAACACCCCTGTGCTGGAGTTGACACTCTTTCAGAATGGCTGCACTTGCTACTCCACAGGCAAAGAGCCAAGTGAATGCCTCCATGTACATCTAACCTCTCAAGTGGAAAAGCCAGTAGAAATTTTCTACGGAGCTTTCTTCCTCATCCTCTACTACTATTCTGTTACCAAATTCTGACAATTTTACCTTTACCTCTTAAGTATTGCTTGACTCTCTTAACTTTTTCCAACTTTGGTGTCACTACACAAGCTTAAATCATGATCATCCTTCTCACCTACACTTCCCCCATGGACTCTTTAGGTGGACTATTGCTTGCTCTTCCCTCCAATACAGTCTGTTGCTACTGTATTCAAAGATGCTGTCTTCCCACAGTTACCTGAATTATAGCTAAAAACCCTTAGTATTTCCCATGAAATTTGACCTTGTCTAGAAAGCCCAACTAGCTTTTCTCCAGCCCATCGTGGACCACATCCCTCACTCATCTTGACTTCATCCTGTCACATCAGCCTTCTTCCAGGTCCTGGAGAAACCAGCCCTACTTCTTCCCACTTTTGGACCTTCGCAAAAGCCATGCACTGGGCCTGGGGTGATTTTTCATGGTTTGCCTGGGCAGAATTTGCTCCCAATCATCCTCCAGTTCTCAGATACATCAGGGTGACTCCTGACTCCTCCTAAGACTGGATCATGTGCCTACTCCCTACTACATGGTATGATAAAACTTTTCTTCATAGCACTGGGTATAAAATGAGCCCAGTGGTTATTTTATACCTAGTCATATAACTATTTGATTAACACCCATGTTCTGCTGTAGACTGTAAAACCTATGAAGCCAGGAACTGTGTGGTTTTTTTTCCTTTCTTCCTTCCTTCCTTCCTTCCTTCCTTCCTTCCTTCCTTCCTTCCTTCCGTCCTTCCTTTCCTTTTGCATCTTAGACCATACTACTTGTTCACATTTTACCTCTAATGCCGGACACACACAAGTTTCTCAATAAATTCTTGTTTAACTAATGTGCAAGAAAACAAACTGTATTAACAGCAGGGACATGCTTTAAAATTTTCAAAACTGGACTGGGCATAGTGACTCATGCCTGTAATTTAAGCACTTTGGGAGGCTGAGGCAGGGGGATTGCCTGAGCCCAGGGGTTGTAGACCAGCCTGGGATACATGGTGAAACCCCGTCTCTACAAAAACAAAAACAAACAAAAGACACAAAAAATAGCTGGGCATGGTGGAATGTGCCTGTAATCCCAGCTACTTGGGATTGGAGAATTGCTTGAGCCTGGGAGCTTGAGGCTGCACTGGGCCGTGCTCATGCCACTGTGCTCCTGGGCAACAGAGTGAGACCCTGTCTCAAAATAAATATGATATGATATAATATAATATAATATAATATAAATTTCAAAGCCTTTTCACATACATGATCTCATTTGACAAATGAGAGTGAAAGGGGGAGTTAGATTCCATTCTCAGCATGTTGCTCTGCCTGCCTTACATAGAATCTGCTATCAGAGGAAAACCTTTAAACAAGTTTTTGGGGCCAGGGTATAGTGTGGGATGTGATGAATGGTGCCTCATAAGACACTTCCTGTGAAGCTTGCCCATGAGAATGAGTTATATGTATAATACATATACATTTGTATGAACTCTGCACAAAATACGAGGTAAGATGGAAAATGGCTGGAAAAGTGCCAAAGAGACATGGGAAGTTTGTAGAAAGGTGATAGTCAGGAAAGAATAAGTAGTTAAAATAAGCTAATGCATGGCTAGAGAGGAAATAATATTTAGAGGTAGGATAGATAAAACATTGTGGCTAGAAAGAAAACAGGAAGAATATTGCTGAAGAAAATTGGCCAAGAAAAAAATGCAAACTCTATCAAGGCCTACGCCAGTGCCTTCCGGGCTGCTGCGCTTTTGAGTAGAGTTGATTTGTGGATGTATTTAGGTGCCTGGTTGAAATACAAAACACAGCACTCAGATACTTCCTCTCATCTTATTTCATCTTGACGTTGGTCATTATTGCTAAGGAGACAGGGACATGGAAAACCACTTAGGGAAAGTAAAGACAGGTTTTAAAGTGAAAAATAATTTGGTCATAGGACCTTTTAACCTTCCTTTCTCAGGTCTCTGAGAAAAAAAAATGGTCTTTGGCATGCTAACCTTTAACTTTGTACATTTGATTCTGAAACCTAGAAGGAGAAAGAGACAGAGAAAGAGCAAGCGCATGACTGGATGGTAGAAATGGGTTCCATACGTCCCCTTTGGAGAGAAAGAATTCTTTCTTTGACCCTGTCATTCACTTCAGTACTGTCCTCAGCTTCTTAACTCTAAATTCCTGTACTTATGTCTCCTCAATCTCACCTCTCATTCACCCTTTAAACCCTTCATTCTCCTAGAATTGGTCTTTGTCATTCCAGAATATGTTGTTTGGAGTCTTTTACCGCATCTAGCACTTTCTGCATGCATTTTCTATCATTTGTGTATACACTTCATCTGTTGTGTATATAGTAGATTGTAGGTACCCAGAGGCACAAATCCTTAACTATGGGGACGTATCATGTTCACTTCTGATTCTCTAAGGCACTTGCTCAGTGTCTTATATGTAGTCTTATATATAGTGTGTTATTGCTCTGAATGGCTAAAACCACATTACCTTAAACTATTCAGGGGCATATGCCTCCTGTTTTTCCTTCCCTTTCAAATATGTCACAAGAAGAAAAAAACTGCCTTATCCTGTATAATCTTCCAAGGATTTTATAAAAATTCAAAACACATACTGTATCCAACTCATGAACTCATCAACTTAACATGCATCCAAGGATTTTCAGGAGACTGGATAAAAAGGAAACACACTAAAATAGAATATACTTTTTTATGTTTGAGGTTTTTCTTCCTTGATTTTTCTGGGAGTATTTCTAGATAAAAGAGTATACTTTTCATATGTAAGTGTTGTGTGTGTGTGTGTGTGTGTATATATATGTATATATGTTGTGTGTGTGTGTGTCTGTGTGTCATGAGGTATACTTCATTGAAAAACTTCAGGCCAGGGGCGACTTTTGAAAGCCACAGAGTGGCCATGTGTCTCCTTAAGACTTAAGACCAGTAATGGAGATGGTGAAGATAAACTCCTTCAGCTTTGGGATCATGATGCCACAGCTTTGTTCTGGCTGACTGTCCTCTGTAGATGTCTATCAGTTCCTATTAGCTGATTACAGAGGTACACATTGGCAAGGGACATGTATGCACACACGTGCAATACAGAGGTCTACCTGGATTCTGCCACCCTGGGCTTCTCATTTCTTCATTACCAGAGCCTGGAAGGGCGCATTGGAGATTTGGCTCTGGCTTAGATCCCTTAGGACTTCACTTCTTGGTGGCCTATCTCATCTGCAGGGAGAAGACATGGGAGGCTGTGGTGACCACCATTTGGGTCAGCTTGCTGGGTGCTTTCACCCCTCTGTCAGTCAATCAGGAGTCAACAAATCTTTATCGAGCACTTACTGTATACAACGTGTGCATGGCGCTACTCTAGGCAGGGGAGATACAAATTCTTCAGATACCTGTGACTCAACTCTGGCTTCAGAGGAGGTGAGGCTCCCTCCTTCATCTCTCCCATCTCATCATGGGCCACAGAGAGTCCCCAGTACTTTCTTCTCCTCATCTCTCCTGTCTTGTTATAATAGTCTTAGAGTACATCTTCATTTTACAGCTAAACTAGTAATGATCCTAGGATTACCAAATATACAACAAAATTCACTCTTGTAATCTAACAGCTTGCCAAAAAATGTGGGTGATTTTTAGATTCTGAAGTGGAAAAGGAGGAAGCGGAGATGGGGAGACAACCCATCATTCGTTTTGACAAAGAGGAAAATGAAAATGAAAAGATTCACCCAGGCGCACTGATTTTTCCATTTCCTTGTGTGAACGTGGAGAAAGGTTTGATGGGACAGAAAGAACACTCAGATTGGATGCGCTCACTAAGCCTTCAACCATTCTATGTGCTGGACCCTCTGCCAGGGCTTAGGAATATAACAGTCAATAAAACAGACACAGTGTGTCAGGACACCAGGGTTTTGATTTGGCTCTTGCCAAATGAATCTTGTGACCCTGAGAAGACACTTCACTTTTCTTGCTCTCCGTGTCCACATCTGTAAGCTGACACTGAGACTGGAGGGTGGCCAACATTTTCTAACGTTTTCCTAGCTCCACCTGGGACCTGTAGGACCAGGAACACAAATTCGTATCTTGGAAATGGAGGTACTAGTGCCGGTTACTTTTCCATGAAGGGCTGTGGAGATGCCTCTGAGGTCCATTCCCCTCTAGACAGTGAGCATCCAGATTCCTGAGGATCAAGGGGAGGTGTCATGATCTCTACTGCCTTGGGCCAGGAAATGCCAAACAGGAGTTTCACCTTCAGCTCCTTCTCTGGGCTGCCCTGGGAAGGAGCCCACCTTATGCTGCTCAGCCCAGCGGGTGCTCTGTGCTGACTCTCACATGAGCCGTCAACACATTGACTGCATTCCTCTGCATTCTGGCAGCTTCAGGTTTGGCAGCCAATTAAAGGAGCAGTTCTGACACTGGATGAAAAGGGAAGGGAGAGCTGTGTTTGGTGCAAAGTGTGGGCAGGAGGCGCTCGTGGTGCTGGAGGAGTCCAGACCGGATGCAGAAGCTGCTCCTCCCTCCTATGGAGGACAGCCCTGCCCAGCCCACCAAGCTCATCCCTGTCCCCACAGCAGACAGCTGGCCCCAGCCCCTGGAAGATCCTGCAGTTGTGGTCTGTGCAGAATTTACTTACACCTTTGGGAGGTGGTTTTTGTCCTCCTTTACATCACCAGGAAGAAACTATGACTTGCAAATTCAGGGTTCTTAACCTTTTTTTGTGCCCTTTCGCTGTCTGGTAAAGCCTGTGGAGGCCCTCTCAGAATAATGTTTCTAAACGCAAAAATTTAAATACATACCTAGAATTGTAAAGGACCTAATGGACACCAATCATATTAAAATTCAGTAAACAAAATATTTTAGTGATAAAGTGATAGAATCACAAGTACTGCTAATACTACAGTGTTTGCTGCCTATGGTGTTATTTGCTGCTGTATAACACAACTTAGCAACTTAAAAATAACAAACATCACACTCAGTCTCTAAGGGTTGGGAATCTAGGAGTCACTTAGCTGGGTGTTTCTCCTCTGAATCTCCCATGAGGTTGAAGTCAAGTTGTTGGCCAGGACTCCAGCCGTCTGAAGGCAGGAAGATAGACTTCCAACTTCCAAGCTCACTCATGTGACTGTTGGCTGGGCTCACATTCTTGCTGGCTCTTGGCCGGATGCCTTAGTTCCTTGTCACATGTCAAGACATGGCAGCTGGATTCCCTCAAAGTGAGTGATGAAGAAAACGAACAAGAGTTCCAGACAGAAGCTGCAGGCTTTCATAACCTAACCTCGGAAGTAACAGCCATCACTCCTCCTGTGCCCTATGTCACATAGGACCAATGTGGGGCTACATGGGAGGGACTGCACGGTTATGTGAACATCAGGCAGGGGGGGTCCCTGAAACCACCTGGGAAGCCGACTGTCACACCTACATTCATGACAGAGGGATAGGCTAAATTTTCATTATAGCTTAGTAAAAATAGAGACATAAATTTTTTTCTCATCCAGTTTCCTGGACCCTGAAATCTAGCCACAGACCCCAGGTTAACAATCCCTAATAGATTGAAAGCATCTTTGTTTCTGGGCAATTTCTAGTCTTTTTTATTCATGACTTTTTTTTAGCTTTATTGAGGTATAATTAAAAAATTGAACACATTTAAGGTGTACAATTTGTTGTTTTTATATATGTATATATTGTGAAATCACAGCCACAATTTATTGAGGTATAATAAAAAATTGTACACATTTAAGGTACAACTTGGTGTTTTGATATACACATGTATTGTAAAATGACAGCCTCAATCAAGCTAATTAACGTATCTTCACCTCACATAATTTAACTATAGTCACATCGATGTATGTTAGATGTCCGGAACTTACTCATCTTGGAAAACTGAAACTTTATACACTTTGATAAATGTCTCCACATTTCTTCCTCCCCCCAGCCCCTGGTAACCATCATTCTACCCTCTACTTCTATGAGTGTGACTATTTTAGATTCTACATATAAGTGAGATCCTGAAATATTTGTCCTTCTGTGTTTGGCTTATTTTACTTAGCATCATATCCTTCAGATTCATCCATGTTGTTGCAAACGGCAGGATCTCCTTTTTTTAGGCCGAATGATATTGTTTTTTATATGTATACATATATACCACATTTTAAAATCTATTGTGGACATTTAGGTTGTTTCTATATCTTGGGTATTGTGACTAATGCTTCATAGCACATTGGAGTATTTATATCTCTTCAGGATACTGATTTCATTTCCTTCGCATATATACCCAGAAATGAGACTGCTAAGTCATATGGTAGTTTTATTTTTAACTTTCTGGGGAACCTCCATACTGTTTTCCATAATAGCTATACCAATTTACATTTCCACCAAGAGTGTACAAGTGTTTCCTTTTCTCCACATCCTCACCAACACATGCTATCTTTTGTCTTTTTGATAATAGCCATTCTAACAGATGACAGGTGATATTACATTGTAATTTTAATTTGCATTTTCCTGATTATTAGTAATGTTGAGCACCTTTTTTACACCTGTTGGCCATTTGTATGTCTTCTCTGATAAATGTCTCTGTCCTTTGCCCATTTTTTTATTGGGTTGTTTGATTTTTGCTATTAAGTTTTTATGAATTCCTTATATATTTTGGATGTTAAGCCCTCATCAAATACATGGTTTGCAAATATTTTCTCCCACTTCGTAGGTTACCTTTCACTTTGTTGATTGATTCCTTTGCTGTACAGAGGTTTTTTAGTTTGATAGAATCCCATTTTTCTATTTTTGCTTTTGTTGCCTGTGCTTTTTGGGGTTATATCCAAGAAAAATCATTGCCCAAACAAAGGCCAAAAAGCTTTTGCCCTGTGTTTTATTCTAGTAGTCTTTCTGATTTTAGGTCTTACATTTAAGTCTTTATTTTGAGTTGATTTTTGTGTATAGTGTGAGATAAGGGTCCAATATCATTCTTCTGCATGTGGATATCCAGTTTTCCCAATACCATTTGTTGAAGAGACAATCTTTTCCCCATTGTGTTTTCTTGGCACCTTTGTGAAAGATCAGTTAATGAGTGTATTTATTTCTGGGTTCTCTATTCTGTTCTATTGGCTTATATGTCTGTTTTATGCCAGTGTCATGCTGTTTTGATTATTATAGCTTTGTAACATATTTTGAAATCTAGACTGATGATGCTTCCAGTTTGCTCTTCTTGCTCAAGTTTGCTTTGATTATTCAGAGGTTTTTGTGGTTTCATATAGATTTTAGAAATTTTTTTTCTATTTCTATAAAGAATGCCTTTGGAATTTTAATAGGAATTTCATTGAGTCTGTAGATCACTTTGGGGAGTATGGATATTTTAACAATATTCTTTTAATCCATGAAAACAAGATTTCTTTCTATTTATCTGAGTCTTCTTTAATTTCTTCATCAATGTATTATAATTTTCAATGTTTAAGCTGGCCCTAAGGGAGCAGTTACTCAGGTAAAATGCTTTCTATACTTTTCTATTTGACCCTCCTCAGTTTTTGTCCTCCACTGGGTGGCTGCAGCTTCTTAACCTCACTCTGGAGCTCTCCCAGTGCTCTTTCAGTCCATGGATAATTGTCAAATTGCTGTTTATTTGGGGAGACGAGGATCGGATCCTCCTAGTCCACCATCGTGCTGATGTCACTCCCTAGACAATTTCTGTGTATAAAGAGAAATGCTGTGGGGTAATAAATATTACAGACCATCCTCTTCTCATCAAAACTGCAGGGCCAGTGCGCAGGCCTGACAAGCTTCCCTTTGATTAGTTGAGCTCAGGGTTGCTGACACTCTTAGCCGTGCACAGATCATAACGTATGGAAGATGGTGTATATTTATGGGATAAAGAGATCTTATTGATTAGTGCATATGGGATCAAAATATGTTAAAGTCAGGTAAATTGTTGGAGACTATCAGTAGATTATTTTTTACAGAGAGACTATACATGCCTTACTCCTGCCTGGAAACCTCTGCCTGTTCTGTTCCCTGAGCGTGGAATGCTCTTCTTCCAGATATTGCTCTTTTCCTGCTTTCCTACATTTCTTTACTCAACTACCACTTTCTCAGTGCCATCTCCAGTCTGCCTATTCTATGGTAGGAGTTTCTCAGATGGCCCTGAAAGATCCTCATCCCCTGGACTCACCAGGGGATGAGTCCTTCTTTGTGTCCTTCTATCGTCTTGTCCTTGAGTGTGGGCGGGATCTAGTGACCAACTTCTAAGGAAAAGAAAACAACAAGAGGGATGGCATGTCACTTCCAAGATTAGGTAACAAAGAATCTGGCTTACTTCCAGCTTGCCCTCCCTTCCTCTCTCACCTGCTTCCTTTGGTGAAGCCAACTGCCACGCTGTGAACTGCCCTAGAGAAGCTGATGTGGCCAGGATAAGAGGGAGGGTTCTGCCAACCAGTTGATAAAGAGCTGAGAATCTTGGTCCAACAAACTGCCAGAAATCGAATCCTTGTCAACAACCATGTGAGTGATCTTGGAGGTGGATCCTCCCCTATTCAAACCCTGAGATGATTGCATGCCTGGCCAGCACCTTGATTACAACCTTGTGAGACCTGAGACCCTGGCCCAGCCTGTGACTTCCTGAGCCAGAGGATCCTGGGCACACAATTTCTGAGTCACGGAAACTGTGATCATAAATGTTTCTTGTTTTAAGCCACTCATATTTGGGGTAGTCTGTTATTCAGCAAGAGGTAACTAACACATTATCAACAATTATAACATCTCACTCTCAGCTGGTGTTTCCTATCCTTCACTCTCACCGCATGTCATTAATGGTTCCTCCTCATCACTTTTCACTATATAACACATATTTTTTATTTACATATGTTGTTGTCTGTTTCCCCTAATAGAATGTGTGTTATATGAGGGCAGGCATTTTTGGCTAGAAGTATACTTAGAACAGTGCTTGGTACACATTCAGTGCTCAATCAATACTTGCTGAATAAATGAAGGATGTGAAAATGGGAATGGGAGGAGCATGCCTAGAGTTCTGGTGGCATTTGAGAGAGCAACTCCCAGATATGCTACCTAGACACATTTCGACTCACCTTTCCCACCACTGTGAGATCATTCTCCATATCCCTGCCCTACCTTCTATACTTCCCTTGACCTGGGCAAGTAGGGCCCCTGTCCCAGACCCCATACCTCAGCAGGGATCCCATCTTAGAGTGTCTTCCTCATATTTGTCTAAATCCTCTTCCAGCACCTAAGAACAGCCTAGATCGGTAGTGCCTCTGTTGGGGTGCCCCAAGCTCAGACTGCATCCCGTGTAGACCCAGACCTCATTGCTCTTGTTCAGGTGCTCTCCAGCCACCACCCCCTCAGAACCCTGACCACCCCCAGTGAGAATCATTACAGCAAGGCACTGTTAGTGACAAGAATGCTCTGGCCAGGAGAGTAACAACAACAATAACAATAATGAAGGTTATAGATTGAAGGAGAACTAATAAAATAAATTTTAGTTGAATCCTGGTTTGAAAAAATCACATCCACAATGCCCTTCCTTACATTTTTCCCAGCTGTAAAACAAAGGCCTCATCAAATTGATGAGTCAGGAAAGATATAAAGGACATAGCTCTCTGTCCCCAGTTTCCTGGGGGGTCAGGAATTTTTGTCAATTTCAAACAAATACACAGTTGATCGGTTTTCCTAGAGCCTATATACTTGTCATCATGAATGGGCCCCTACATGATTTAAGCCACTTCACAACAACAAAAGAAGGATGTTTCTTCCTTTTTCTTTATCTAAGCCTTTAAAAATAATCGAGATAAGCCCTCAGCAGGAATGCAGTTGACATGTGTGAGGCCTCTGCCAAGAGGTGACTTTTGCCCTATTTTGTTCTTGGCTCCCAGTTATCCCAGCCCTAATGTAGCACAAGATCTGGTTCTAAACAGCCTGGGTTGAAAATGCAACTCTAACACTTAGGTGTATGACTTTGAGCATAGCACTTCTCAGTTTTATCATTTGTAAAATGGTGTATCAGTTCATTTTCACACTGCTGGTAAAGACATATCTGAGACTGGGCAATTTAGAAAAGAAAGAGGTTTAATTGGACTCACAGTTCCACATAGCCAGGGAGGCCTCACAATCATGGCAGAAGGCAAGACGGAGCCAACTACATCTTATGTGGATGGCAGCAGGCAAAGGGAGAGTTTGTGCAAACCATCAGAGCTTGTAACATTCATTCACTATCACGAGAACAGTGCAGGAAAGACCTGCCCCATAATTCAATCACCTCCCACCAGGCTCCTCCCATGGCATGTGGGAATTGTGGGAGTTACAATTCAAGATGAGATTTGGGTGGGGACACAGGCAAACCATATCATTCTTCCCCTGGTGCCTCCCAAATCTCATGTCCTCACATTTCAAAACCAAGCATGCCTTCCTAATGGTGCCCCAAAGTCTTAACTCATTTCAGCATTAACTCAATAGTCCACAGTTCAGTATCTCATCTGAGACAAGACAAGTCCTTTCCACCTTGGAGCCAGTAAAATCAAAAGCAAGTTAGTTATCTCCGAGGTACAATGAGGGTATAGGTATTGGGCAAAAACAGCCATTCCAAACGGGATAAATTGGCCAAAACAAGGGGGCTACCGGCCCCATGCAAGTCCAAAATCCAGCAAGGCAGTCAAATCTTAAAGCACCAAAATGATCTCCTTTGACTCCATGACTCACATCCAGGTCATGCTCATGCAAGAAGTGGATTCCCATGGTCTTGGGCAGCTCCGCCCCTTTGGCTTGGTAGGGTACAGGCTCCCTCCCAGCTGCTTTCATGGGCTGGCGTTGAGTGTCTGTGGCTTTTCCTGGTGCATGGTGCAAGCTGTCAGTGGATCTACCATTCTGGGGTCTGAAGGACAGTGGCCCTCTTCTCACAGCTTCACTAGGCAGTGCCCCAGTAGGGACTCTGTGTGGGGGCACTGACCCCACATTTCCCTTCCATACTGCCCTAGCAGAGGTTCTCCATGAGAGCCCCATGCCTGTAGCAAACTTCTGCCTCGACATCCAGGCATTTCCATGTATCCTCTGAAATCTAGGCAGAGGTTCCCAAATCCCAAATGTTGACTTCTGTGCACTGGCAGGCTCAACACCACGTGGAAGCTGCCAAAGCCTGAGGCTTGCACCCTCTGAAGTCACAGCCTGAGCTCTATGTTGGCCCCTTTCAGCCACAGCTGGAGCAGCTGGGATGCAAAGTATCAAGTCCCTAGGCAGCACACAGCACGGGGACTGTGGGCCCAGCCCCTGAAACCATTTTTCCTCATAGGCCTCTGGGCCTGTGATGGGATGGGCTACTGTGAAGACCTCTGACATGCCCTGGATACATTTTCCCCATTGTCTTGCAGCTTAACATTCGACTCCTTGTTACTTATGAAAACTTTTGCAGCCAGCTTGAATTTCTCCTCAGAAAATGGAATTTTCTTTTCCATCACATTGTCAGGCTACATATTTTCCAAACTTTTATGCTCTGCTTCCTTTATAAAACTGAATGCTTTTAACAGCACTCAAGTCACCTCTTGTATTGCTTTGCTGCTTAGAAATTTCTTCTGCCAGATATTCTAAATCATCTTTTTCAAGTTCAAAGTTCCACAAATCTCTGGGGCTGGGGCAAAATGCTGCCAGTCTTTTTGCTAAAACATAACAAGACTTGCCTTTGCTCTAGTTCCCAACAAGTGCCTCATTTCCATCTGAGACCACCTTAGCCTGAATGTTGTTGTCCATATCGCTATCAGCATTTTGGTCAAAGTCAGTTAACAAGTCTCTAGGAAGTTCCAAACTTTCCCACATTTTCCTGCCTTCTTCTGAGCCCTCCAAGCTGTTTGAACCTCTGCCTGTTACCCAGTTCCAAAGTCAATTCCACATTTTTGGGTATCTTTTCAGCAGTGCCCCACTCTACTGTTACCAATTTACTGTATTAGTCTGTTCTCATGCTGCTGACAAAGACATACCCAAGACTTGGCAATTTACAAAAGAAAGAGATTTATTGGCCTCACAGTTCCATGTGGTTGGGGAGGGCTCACAATCACGGTGGAAGGCAAGGAAGAGCAAGTCAAGTCTTACATGGATGGCAGCAGGCAAAGAGAGAGATCTTGTGTAGGAAAGCTCCCATTTTTAAAACCATCAGATCTCATGAGACTCATTCACTATCATGAGAACAGCATGGAAAGCCCTGTCCCCATAATTCAATCACCTCCTACTGGGTTCCTCCCACAACATGTGGGAATTGTGGAAGTTACAATTCAAGATGAGATTTGGGTCAGGACACAGCTAAACCATATCAAATGGACACAATAATAGTGTGATAGGAAAAATAATGGCCCTTAAAACTGCACATGTCCTCATCTTCAGAGCTATGACTATGTCACCTTACCTGGAAAATGAACTTTGTGTGTTTAAGGTTACATGCAGACCTTGAGGTGAGAGATTAACTTAGATTATCTAGGTGAGCTAAATACATTTGCATGAGTTCTTAAAAGCAAAGAACGTTTCCTAGGGGTGCTCAAAGAGAAAGATGCTATGATAGCCAAAGGACTTTCTGGGTAATTGTGGAAAAGGACATAAATATCCCTGAAAATTTACTTCATTTGATTAAAAAATTATGTGAGTTTTCTGGTGAAAAGATATCACCAGAAAGTACTGAAGAAGACTTTCACGAACCTCAGAACTTTATATTAGCCACATTTAAAAAAAGTATTAAACACACTTTAATAATATATTTTATTTAATCCAATATGTCTAAAAATAATCCCAGCACTTTGGGAGGCCAAGGCAGGCAGATCACGAGGTCAGGAGATCGAGACCATTCTGCCTAACACGGTGAAAACCCGTCTCTACTAAAAATACAAAAAATTAGCTGGGCGTGGTGGCACGCACCTGTAGTCCCAGCTACTCAGGAGGCTGAGAGGCAGGAGAATCACTTCAACCCGCGAGGTGGAGGTTGCAGTGAGCCGAGGTCACACCACTGCACTCCAGCCTGGGTGACAGAGTGAGACTCCATCTCAAAAATAAATAAATAAATAAATAAATAAATAAATAAATTATTGTAATACATGATATATATAAAAATTATTAGAGATATTTTACACTGTTTCATACTAAGTATTTGAAAGTATTGAGTACTTTACACTGACAGCTCATCTCAATTTGAACTAGTCACACTTCAAGTGCTCAATAGCCACACATGGCTGGTGGCTACTGCGTTAAACGGTGCAGCTTACAGAACATAATCTGGACTGAGGGATACCGGGCATAATTGAAAGCAAAAGAACTGCACTGAAAATGGGGTCTAAGTAAAAGCTTAAATCCTAAACGTTGACACCTGTTTTCCTACTGCACTATCCCCCTACAGCCTTCTTTCTTCCATTGGTTTTCAAAACCCAAGTGGCCAAGTTTGTAGCTTTAAGACAGTTCTTAAGCATAAGTAGATAACCAAGGATTACTAAGCCTTGGAGGAAAGTGTTTAATATGAAATATAAAAACAAACAAATGTTGGGAGATAATTCCCTTTGGTCTTTCATATTTGTGCATATCTTTCAAGCAGAGGCACAGAATGCTTTTCTAGGCTATCCTTTCAAGGGCCTTTGTACAGCAAACAGCCTTGAAAAAACAATATGCCCTACCACAGCAAAGGGCAGATTCATTTGCTGTTCAGTATACTGTCTCACTCTGGAACAAAAGTCAGATAGGCTCACTGTCCATTATAAAAGACTGGAGTCCCCTAAGCTTGGGGTTCCTTTTCTATAATGACCTACTGTGCATACAGGCATTATCCAGGCTTCTTTGTGTTGCCCTGTGGGAAGTGATGCTCAGGAAACTGATACAAATGCTGAAACTCTGGCTGTGGCCATTGCTGTGAATAACGTAGTCCTGTCTCTGACCCACAAGTCTAATGCCTTCTTAAAGCATCCAAGCAACTGTAGTAGGCTAACTTGTTAGACTGAAGGTGGGCTAAAAGTCTTAGACTCTTCATAATTCTTGACAAAACAAACAAACAAACAAACAAAACATACAGGAAAAGACAAAAGCAGCTTGGAGAAAACAGAAACTGTAAAGGTAGATAAATTTTTTTTTAAAGTTAACTTGATCCTAGAGAGATTTTTTAAAATTATTATATCCATGAAAGGAGAGTAGGATGCCACAGAAACAGAATAATCATGGACTAAGAAAGAAATCTGGGGAGTTAAAACTGTGATGGCAGGAATGTAAAATGCATTAGAAAAGTTGGAAAATAAAATTGAGGAAAACAGGAAAAAAAGAAAAGAAAATTAAAGGATCCATCCAGGAGATCTAATATCTAAATAATAGGAGTTCCAGAATGAGTATAAAATTGAGGGAAAGAAATTAACAAAGAGAATAACTTAAGTAAATTTGAAACATGAGTTTTGAAGTTGAGAGTCCCACTGATGCAAAGCCCAATGGATAAAAGTAGATCCACACCAAGGCATGTCATCATGAAATTTCAGAGCACTGGGAAAAAACAACATCTTGTCAGTTTCCAGAGAGACGTAACAGTTCCTGTATAAGGCCCAACAATTAGAGTTGCTTTGAATCTCTAAACATCCTCAGTGGAAGTTAAAGGACAATAGAGAATTTGCCTTTAAAATTGTGAGAGCTCTCTTACCCAGCCAAACTTTCAATTTAATATGAGAGCAGCATACAAATATTTTCAAACATGCAAGGTCTTAAAAAGAGAGAAGTAAAAGGGACACATGGAATTATAATGAAGAGAGATTCTCAAGATGACAATTGTGTACTAGGATAGAGAGCAGCCAGTCTGGAATAGAAAATATCAGAACAATTCCATCTGGAAAAGATGTCTTCGAGAAGTTGAAATTGATAGAATATTTGATATATTTGAAAATATAAAGAGAACATTTAAACATTATGGGAGTATTTGGAGCTGAGGTTTGTGAAGAGCTCCAGAGGCACTTTTTGGTGATATCTAGTTACATATCGGTTCTAATTAATGATAAGTACATTGAAAACCAAGCAAATTATAAAATAAGACAACTAATCACTAACTTCTAGGAAAACAGAAAATGTACAAGACAGAAAAAGTAAGTGCGTGTGTATGTGTATATATATATATAAATAACATGATTCCATGGTGAGCAGTGTTTATAATTATATAAACACTGATTATTGATACATTCTACTTTATCATATAAATATACTGTAGCGAGAGAATAAGGGGATGAGAAGTGGGCTTGTAGGAGGGGGTTGATGTTATGAAAAAAAGTTAAATCTTGATTCTTTAGTTTTAGCCATTATGGAGAATGAACTAGCAATATAAGCATGTTACTCAGAAATATGAAGGTAAGTATCAAAAGTAAGACTTAAAATTGTCACGTTACTTACAGAAAACATCATGGCTGAGGCAGACTTAGAGGCAAACGCAAGTTTCCCATAGGCAAAAACGGTGGGAGATTTCAGCCAATAAGAATAGACTCAAGATACAGATATTTGGAAAGACAAAATTCAGCTGGAATACCAACTCTGTGTCGTTATCAATATCAGCCTCATATGGTGCTAAAGACCAAGCTTCCGCTTCTGTAAATCTACCCAGAATCACCTATTAGTCTGTGGCAGGACCAGGATTCAAATCCTGGTCTGCCTATGCAAAATTTGTGTGTTCCTACCCTCCTGTGCTGCCTCTTATGTAAACATAACACAGTGTAAAGCTATTGGAAAAATAATTTTGGGTTCCCCCGCAAGCCAGACCAGATAAAACTCAAGTGCAAGTAATTTATTTTGCAGTTGATTCCAAGAAACTTTGGTAAAGGAATGGGGAAAGGAGACAGAGAAGGAAAGAGAACTGATAAAGCGTTCTTTATTAAGCAAGTTGCCACTATAGCTAGAGCTCAGTCCAGCTGCGGAATTCAGGGATTCAGTGCACACAACCTGCTCCTCCTGGCTATACCTCCCCAAGGGGGTGAGGGGGTTGGGGTAGTTATGTATTCCAGCTACTGGCTAAAGGATGCTGAGGGGGTTGTTAATTTTCTAACACTTTAAGCAGCCTGCCATATGGGTGACAAAGTAAGCTCTGTGGCCCAGAGAAAACCCCCAGGCAAAAAAAAGCAAGCACTGTAAGTCGGACAGACATATTGAAGTGGTGAGGGGAGATGGGTAGGGGATTAATGAAAACTCCATGAAAGCGGTGACTGTATCTGTTCTATTTACCACTGTACATCCATTGCCTGACACATACAAGATGCTTACTAAATAGCTGTGGAAGAAAGGAAGCAAGGGAAAGAGGGAAGAAAAGACAGAGGATTAGCAGAGTCAGGGCAACCACATTGCACATCTCCAGGACACTAGAGAAGAGGCCAGAAGGAAGAGCATAAAGGTCCTGAAAGACTTTGTTCGGTGTGCATGGAGGGCTTGTGAAAGCTTTGCAGGTTAGAAAATTTGCAGGAGCTTTGGAAAGTAGAGCAGAAATATGACATGACCACAGCAGAGTTTTAAGGAAATGAATCTGCTACTCTTCTGTTCAGCAAATGTTTACCAATCTTTTGGAGTCAAGAAGCGTTTTATTTTTAGTAAAGGTGGGGCAAAAAGTAGAAGATCTACATTGCTGCAGAACATTTTTAAGTTATCTCAATTGTTCATGGAGGAGAACAGCTGCCAAATATTGTCAGCTTTCCATCTATTTCTTAGAGCTCGTTTGAAGGTATGAAGAGTAGCACTTACCAAGAGACTGGGGACTGTGAAGACAGAGACTGGCAAGGCCCTCTGCTGCCAAGATCAAAGAGGAGGCAACAAGAAGCAAGTCTCAAGTGATCTGAGGGTTGTCTCTGGCATAACAGCTGGTACATCTCAGAGTCACACTTTTTTCCCCCAAGTTGTAACACTGGTAAACTGGTAGAGAAGAAAACAGGAGGTGACGCTTTAGGAAATATTGGGAATAGAACGAGTGTGAACTCCACAAGGGGATGGAGTCTACATGGGGATATTTAATTTTGTTATATCACTTCTCTAATAGGCGATTCACTCAGAGTCCCCCATGAACTTCAAGTCCCAAATCCCTTCTCCACAATTCAAAAAATCCCAAAACTCTAAGCACTGATTTGCTTTCATAAATTTGCACAAATTCATTTGACATCAAAACTTGACGTTGCTGTGAGTTCATTCATAGTCTTCCTTTTCCTGTCCTACTTTGGGTGAGTACTCATTTTCCTCTAGAAAATGTTGCGGCTCTGAATTCCAAAACACATGTGGCCCCCAAGGATATCAAACACGGGATTGTGAACTGTAATTAAAAATCAAGTATTTGGCTTTTTTGCCTGTAAATAGGCAAAAACGTTTGTTGTTGTTGTTGTTGTTGTTGTCGTCGTCGTCGTCGAAAGGCAAGACATGGAGCATCTGTTTTACTGATGTTGATTATACCAAATGTGGCATACTCCTGACACTTGGCAGCAGTAGGGACATCTCCTGACCAGGGAGGCTCCTCAATGGCTGCAGTGGTGACAATGATGATGTGGTTTGGGAGCCAGCATTTTCCCGATCTTAAGAAAGGTAGACAACTTCTTGGAGGCCTGATCTTGGGGTATAGTTTTGGGAGTCACTATTGGAAACACAACCTGAAATTTGTTCTCAAACCTCCATTTTACACCCTGTAATAAATAATTTCTTGTTCAAACTAGCTAGAATAGAGTCTGTCTTCTGCAACTGAGCCTGAAATGGTATCCCAGCCACACAGCAACACTGATCCAACCATGCTATAATTTTTTTTTTAACTCAAACTGTTGTCAGATGCATAACTGCCAGACTTGGTAGCCATAAAGTAAAATAACAAAATAAATGTAAAAATAAGGCAGGTGGCATGTGCCTGTAGTGTCATGTGCCTGTAGTCAGGAGCTGAGTTGGGAGGATTGCTCAAGCCCAAGAGTTTGAGGCTACAGTGTGCTGTGATGGTGCCTATGAATAGCCACTGTACTCCAGCCTGGGGTACACAGAGAGACCCTGTCTCAAAAAATCAATCAAATCAATCAATCAATCAATCAATCTGCTCACAAAACAAATATATCCTACTAACAAGACTGAGACTGCCCAGTGGAAGCAGATGCGGACAAAGATCTTTCAGCAGTTGTTGAAACCACTACATTGCCTCCAAAAGTGATCCTGTTAAAAGAGAACTACTCATCCGGATGTAGGCTTTCTGTCACTGTGTTAGTCAATACAAATCTATTTTGGTAACCATTGGAGAGAATGGAAGTAATACAGAGGAAGATAATACAGAGTATTTATTTCCAAAGAGTTTCTTCTCTCCTGGGCTTCTGGTCAGACACCCAACCAAGCATTATGCCCGCTCTAAGTGCTGTAATGGGTATGCACAAAGTGCAATTACTTAGCCATCTCCTCCACTCAGCATCCAGGCGTTTCACAGCTTGCGCAGCCTGAATCCACAGCTCACTCCTACAGACAGATGCTTAATGTAAACACTTAATATCCATGTGTCTGTAACAGTAATAACATCTTGAGATCCCTAAAGGCAAAAAGCTTGTAAGGAGTAGTTAGGTAGAGAGTAACAGATTTATACCAGGGAAATGTGTTTAATGGGGAGTCTGAGTACATGAAAATAACATCGAAACAACCTTATCTCTAAAAATGAGAGAAAAATTAAATAAGTAAGATCGATACTTGAAATATTAGTGTTTATTAGCAGAGTTTTTAGTGTGCAAACATACCCACCCTAATTTTGTCTTGAGAATTGGATTCTGAAAAACTGTGATCAGCACAAAGGTGTGTCGGTACTCTGGTACCATGAAAGCATTGAAAGGGAGAGAAATGATTGGATTGACAAAAGTCTTGACAAGAGAGGCCAACAGAAACCAAAAGCCTTCGCAAGTGTAACTCAATTTGTTTTTGAGCTCAGAAGAGAATGACAGTGTGCTAGATGGATTTCAGTTTTCCTTCCAGATCTGCTCTCCACTTCTCCACACTGACCCGCACCCTTCATGTGCTTCTCACAAAGTTGAGAGCCACAGAGGAGCACGCAAGGTGAGCTGTGATGAGTGATTTTCATTTACCTTTCCAGATCCTCTGTCCACTCTGCTCTGCTGATAGACATTTACGAACCATAGCGACAAGCTCCTTTGTCCCCTGGCTTCTGGTTAGAGGGCCAATGAGATACACAGGCAGAGACTGCATGGAGAGGGAAAAGTGAGGTTGGGGCATTGCCTGCTCTCCCTGCAGGGCTATGAGTCTGAGTCCGTGTTCCACCATCTAAGGCCAAGCACCTGTCAAGCAGGTGGCTCTCTTTCATACCTTTCAGGTCCAGTGACCTTCCCTCTAAGGGTTGTAACAGCACTCCATGCTTAGCAATCACTATTCCTCACTGGTTTCTTTTAACCCAGTACAACTTTGCAAATTAGCCCTTTTTGAAACTCTTCCGTTTCCCTCATTTGACTGCTTCACTTGTTTCTCATGGAAACCCTGACTTGAGGATTATTGTTTAGTGAGCGTTTCCACAGTATTTTTGAAGAGCTAACGGGAAGTTAATTTGCCTACCTTTTATACACCTCAGTTAGATCAGCTTTTGTCTGGAAAGGAGCCTGGCAGGGCTTGGCTTTGTATCCTGTTGGGATGATCATCTCTTCAGTGTGATGACTAAGGGTTGCATCCAGTTAGTGCACTAGCAACTGAAGTTAGGAAGGCTGGGGTGGACGCTGCCAACCAGCAATCCAATCTGCCTGATGGCCAACCCTCTGACCACTGGGAGCCTGGGGCTTTCTGAATCAGACAACTTCCAGACTTCACATGTGCTGCCAAGCACAAGGTGTGAAAAAGATTTCCTTTCTTTAGATTCTGCTTTTTCACTAAAGCTGCATCTTTATCCAATTAATTAGAGAAATGTTACTCAAAGCGTAGCCTGGGGACCACTGCTGGTATGCACAGTGGTGGAGTTTGCACCGGAATAAGTTCACTATGTTCCACTGACAGACTGTCGTTGCTGTCGTTGTTGTTGTTGGTGGTGGTGGTGGTGGTGGTGGTAGCAAGACTTTTTTTTGATGACTTGTGGATTTACAATTTCATAAGCTTTTTTTCTTATCACAGATGAGGAACAAATATTTATCAACCTGCAACCTGGTGTTTGGGTACTTGCAGTAGCACTGAATTAGCAGACTGTGAAATCAAGCCTAGGCAATAAACTAGGTCAGCATTTCCTATGTTGTGCTCCATGGAATCCTAATCTTGTGACGGCCTGTCTATTAAAAGGTGGAAATGCTTAGACAGTCACAAAGGACATGACCATGTTAATGGTTCTGATAAGTCCTGCAGTTAAAGAATGTGCTTATTTTTGTTCAGCACAGAATTTCCCATACTTGTTTGAAATAATTATGTTATGTCATGGCTATTGCCACTTGTGAAATGAGTGTTCTGTGGAACTAACACTGTTGGCAAGGAAATGCTTCAGGAAGTGCTCAGCCAGAGGATCTCTAGAGTCTCTTGAGAAGATATTTATCTTCTCAGGGCCCCTGTTTCCTTAACTATCAATTAATGTCTAACATCTGACTAGTGGTAAGCATTTTCATATGCATATCCTCAATGAGACTCAGGGTTATCCTGTGAGAAATCATGCAGGAATGGTACATCCCAGTCCACACAGGAGTAATTGAAGGGTCAGACAGATTATGTGACTTACTCAAAGTCACACAACTTGTAAAAGGTGAAACTAGAATTTGACACTCAGGTCTTCAAATTTTAAAATCTATTGTTTCCTACTATACTGCATTGAATCTTTGAGCTGGAAGGACTCTTAGAGCATAATATGTCTAATCAGGAAAGTAATACTCTAGCAAAGGAATGATTCAATGTGAAATCAGTGCTGGTCATTTAACTTTTAGCTGAAGTTTAAACTTGTTTCTTTACATCATTTTGACATCTTCTTCTTGTTATGATCAAAGGGAGCTTTCCAATGTCCTGTGTGCTCACCGTCTCCGGGGATGGGTCACATTGTCATATTCTTCTTCTGAAGTGAGTAGAAGACTGCCTGCCACAAACATTGGACCTCTGCGTTTGTTCACAGAACAAGGCAATGACATTGGGGAGACAGGAGGGCACTCTACATTTATATTCTGTATTCCTCAGTCAAGAAAAAGGAGTGTGGTATTTAATAGCACTTGGCTAAAACAATTAAGTCACAACCTATCTTCTTGTGGTCAACCTATCTTCTTGTGGTCAACTAAAAGAAAAGAAAGCGGGATTATTTTTGTATTTTTAAAAACAAAGGCCAAGAAATAATCTGGTCACAATGTTCTCCATTCTGTATGTGTGTGTTTGTAACTAGTTTTTAAAATTCTAATGATTCATTAATTCATTTGTTCATGCATTCAGTAAGCTTTTCTTGAGTACTTACTTTGGGCTAGGCAATGTGCTAGGGGTTGAGGAAACAGAATGAATAAAATTAATTTGTCACCCAAGTCAAACATGAATCATCATTACCATCATAAATAAATATTGAGCATCTTCTGTAAAAGCGGCCAGTACTGGGCACTTCGGGGATCTATAATAAGATATAGCAAGGCAGGGTCCTTGTCCTCCAAGAGTTCAGTCTCCTTCAGGAAATAGCCATGCCCATAAAAAGCTAAGCGTCATTGTGCAATGCTGAGTGCCAGCCCAGTAGCATGAAGAATAAGAGTAATCAGCATTCCAGGGATAAGAGGTCACTCTTGGTCCAGGCAGGTGGGAGCTGTCAGAGTGGCATAATTGTGGTCAAAGCTAATAATAACTCTATTATAAACCACAGCATTGCAAGGAAGAAGGAATAATTTTTCTGAGAGAATGAAATCTTTTTGGTTTAAATCGACCTCACGGAAATAAATCTGGCACTTAAAAGAGTTTCGGGTTTCATTTATGTCATGAGGGTCCATTTGTGGGTGACTAGTTCCCGAAATAGAGAACTCGTCTCTCTAGGCTGGACTAATCTTGAATCTGAGAGATGAAAGTTCATAATTCTTTTGAAAGTTAGTCAACGTTAATTGTGTTTGGCACTTTTTAGGTAAGGAAAATTATCCTACACTGGATGGTTACAATTACATTGTTATGTCTGAGAGGCTTTTCTCATGTAATTACTATGTGCTGACTCTCTAATTATAAGGAGGGCCTGAATTTTCTTCCTGTCACTGAAAATGATGTCTCTACTGTATTGAAAAAATAGTGGGCTTTCTTATCCTCAAAGAAGGTATCAAAACTGGTAAACTATGAAGAACTTAAAAATACCATTGATGATATAGATATTTCTACAGCTTTATTTTAAAAGTTTAGGTATCATATCCTATTGGATTGAGAGAAATTTTGATAGTTTGATATAAAATTTTATGTTTATGTTGTTACATTCTAAGTAGAAAATCAGATCCATGCTTAGTATGGGTCTTAAATTTTATTTCTAAATTCTTAGAAAAATGCACAGCTAATATATGACTTAATCGACCTCAACTTCAACAAGCAAAAGAAGCTTGCAAATTTAAGGTATTTAATAAAATGCCTCCCCACCTACCTTGAATTCTCATAGAAAATACTACAGGGTTTGACTATAAACAAGAAACACTAGAGGTTTCTTCCTTCCCAATAAGGACAGTTTTTAAAAAGCTGGGAGAAATAATTTTCTTAGTTATTTTTTTTCTTAAAAAATCCAACAGTTAATAAGATAGTGAAGATTTAATCTACAAAAGTATAGAAGACAAAATCCCAGGAAGGTAAGTTGAGTACACAAAGCTACTTTGACCCCAATAGCATTTTCCAAACCTGAAGAAACATGCAAAACTGGAGTGCTGTCTTGGTGGCCTCACAAAGCAAGCAGGAAAAAGTGAAAGCTTGGGTCCACCCAGGGTGAGGAGCCTATTCTCTTCATAGATATTAAACTGGGTCCAAGGTCTATGCCCTCAGGGAAATGGAAAGCCTAAAGGAAACCAACTTTTGCTTGGATTTGCCACCCAGGTTTGCATCAACTGGATAGTCCAAGGAGCCTCAATCCTTGAACTTAGACTAAGCAGATCCCTTACTGGTAACGCTCTGGGAGCAAATAAGAATGGTCTCCAGAGAAAAATTCTGTCATCTCAGAGTTCAATGACTCTCAAATTATTTTTCAAATACAACAACCAGTCTACAGTCAAATATGACCAGTTGCACAAACATGAAAACATAAATGAGAACCAGCAGAAAAAAATAGACAATAGAACCAGATCATAAAGACCTAAAATATTAGAATTATAAGATACAGACTACAAAATGTGTTTTTGTTTTTTTTTTTTTTTTGAGACGGAGTCTCGCTCTGTCCCCCAGGCTGGAGTGCAGTGGCCGGATCTCAGCTCACTGCAAGCTCCGCCTCCCGGGTTCCCGCCATTCTCCTGCCTCAGCCTCCCGAGTAGCTGGGACTACAGGCGCCCGCCACCTCTCCCGGCTAGTTTTTTGTATTTTTTAGTAGAGATGGGGTTTCACCGTGTTAGCCAGGATAGTCTCGATCTCCTGACCCAGTGATCCGCCCGTCTCGGCCTCCCAAAGTGCTGGGATTACAGGCTTGAGCCACCACGCCTGGCCAGTGTATTATGTTTAAAGAAATAAACATGTTTCCAAGGAATGAGAAACTACAAAGAGTCCAATAGCACCACCCAACTTTTGTAAAAACAAACAAAATGCCTTTAAACACTTCCTGGGTTCCTTCCTGGGTGGCTCATATCCAGTGACTAATGAATATGAAAACATAATATCCCCTTTCTCTCCTCTTCTCCATGTGGGGCACCTCTAAAGATGATTTCACCTTCAGAACTCCCTGCAGGGTTGACTGTGTCTTCCATTGAGATATTCAGCATCACAGTTCAACTGTGCCCAGTCCTACTTTCTTCTCTTCTCTTACACGTGTTCAATCCCCAAAGCACTCCTGTGTAAACTTCCTGTGTTCAAGTCTGTTATTCAGGAGACCCAGCCTGTGACACTCGGGTCTTCATTGAGTTGAGCCTCTGTACCTTATTGGGGTACAGATGTTTCTTCTTCAGACATCCTCTAATTTTAAGAACCTTATCTAAGGGACAGGAAGCCTTTGTTCTTTCCGACAATCTGGACAAGCTTTCAGGACGTTTCCTAGAAATCACTCTGCAAGGAGCATCAGGACTCCTGACATTTGGTATATGCCCTACCAAACTCATCCCACTTCTTCCCATATTTGACAATGACTTCAGAGAAACCAACAAAGTCCAGATTCTTAGGAGGGGGAAGCTAGTGACGATCCCTCTTCACAGCCGAAAACACTCAATTGATTCAAAGTGTTTGCATTTTAGCTTTAAGAACCCAGGCCATTTCTCTTAATGACAGTGGGCCACTCTAATGCCAGCGGCATCTATAACGAGGTGGAAATTGTAGGAATAGCACTAAAATAGGGACATGGGGGACAAGCCGCTGGCTATTCCATGGAGAGCTTCAGATGTGGTGCCCCTAGAGAAGGCCACTGTATGACCAAGTTGCTTTAGCTAAAATCACTAAGTGACTAAGGGTCACTTACTATGAGCGTTGGTAGAGACAAAGTTTTATTCCTTCCCCACAACAATGCCCCATCCCCCAAACCACTGAAAATAGACTCTGATTAAATTAGCCTATATTCGAGGACACTCACACATTCGTATCATTTTGAGGTTAATGTAATCAAGTAGAACCACTTTAATGCGGAGCCCATTTGTTCTTGTCCCCTCCAGATCAATCTAAATGCAGTTTCTTGGTATTAGGTTCTTTGCTGGTTTGCAAATAAGCTTTTAGATTTTTTAATTTTAACAAACACTAAATTTAGAAATATCTATTTTTAACCAGAAAAATAGACACTCTTAAAAACAGAGCTGGCTATTTTTTGGTTTTGGGAGTGGAGGTGGAAGAGCAGTGGGGAAGTTTAACCGACCATGGCCTGTTTTACTGGTTCCAGTGTAACACAGGTGTTTTCAGTTATGAGCTACCTCATGGACTTATTTACCTTTAGATGTTTTTGTTGGTTTGGGGAGCCATGGGGTTAAAGGAAAAGAGGGAACAAGTAAGTTAAAGCCTTTTAAAGAAGACAACCAGTGGTGTCATCCAGGCATCCCAGCATTAAAACTAAATAGGATTCTGTAAAGTTTCCCTGCAAATTGGTTACTCGGAACCCAGAGCCCTGGAGAAAGAGACTTGCCAGGCTGCCAGTCAAAGGAATACATATGCATATGAATTCCCTGCAATTAATGCGAGGGGGAAAGTCTATTAGGATTGTAAATGATCTAAGTGCTTAATGTACTTTCTTGACAGATCCAAAGCAAAATTGTTTCCTCAAATTCAGGCCTCAAAGGCTGTGAGCCAAGCAGTTGTCAGTGGGTCTTGTAGTTAGTAGATACTTCTTCCTCTCCCCACACTGACCTTCCCCAGCTTCCCCACGCCGTCCTTCCCCAGCTCTAAAGCTGAGAACCCTGCCCTTTTGCACTCTGGCCTGCTGGCAGCAGCAGCTCTGCACTTCTGCCCGGAGGGCAAGAAAAGGAGGGGCTTGAAGCTGACGGGACTCACAGAGTTGGAGGGGCGGGCCACTTTGCCCCTTTGCTTATTTCATCAGTGACTGGTTTTTCATGAGAGAAGGAAAAACAAGAGGAGAGAGTGAAGGTAAAAAGGAAATTCTGCAGCCCTGGGAGAATGTGTCTGAGGGACATTCTGATTCTGGAGTTTACAGCTTGGGCAGGTTGGCACTGATACTCACATGATGCATGAGAACCAGGCTGATGAGTTGAAAATTAGCTTCTGTTTTGATTTTGTCCCAGAATACAAAAACATTCACTTTCCTCTTGAGAGAAAGCAGAGTTGAGAAGACTTTCTATCGGGCATTATTTATAAACTTTATGGGATCCTTACATAATGAGATGAAACAAAGTTTTATTATCTTAATAGCTGTTGCTTAGAAATGTTTTGGGACCCCAAGGGCTTGGGTGTTTCTTGGCCACAAAACTTCAAAGTATAATGTAAAACTGGCTTGCACTGGATATGAGAGAAATTCACATTTTGCTTTGAGGATAAAGGGAGAAGATACACAAGAAGAGAAGAAATGCAAGGAGGAGGGAGACAGAGCATGGAGCCAAGTGGACAGAGAGGACCAGGTGCGGGTACCGGCAGGTGAAGCACGCAGTCATGGGGCTGGATAGGCTGTGGGAGAGGCATGGTGAGGCTGCTCTTCCACATGAAGTTCCTTGCCTTGCTGTGTCACGAGACTCCATTTCTGCTCCAGACTCTTCTGTTCATATTTTCTTTTCCGTGGAACTCAGAAAGGGGGCAGGTGTTCTGTTGTATGGTCCTCATGGTACAACACATAGTGTGGGACAAGATAGGAGGAGGACCTCACGAGAAAGTGGAGACTCGTTGGACTCATAGGCTCCTGCCAGTGGTGGATTTGGGAGAGCAGGGTTGAGTTAATTTGATCCAGATCTCCAAGGGCCAGGGACTCAGTACACAACTTTTGAGTAATAAAGACAATGGGAAGTAAAATATCATTTGGTAAAATCTGCACGACGTCCCAAACAGTAGGATCCAGAATACGTGGGAACACTCTTTCTCTTACAATGCATTTAGGCTTGCAGTATCATCAGTGCTAGGCCCTGCCTGGCACAGATTAGAAGGACACTGACCCTGCTCTCAAGTAAAAGTGGATATGTAAATAAATGAATACAAGAAGACGAGTACACTGATACAGCAATGAGGAAAAATGCAGCGGTCGTAGAAGGCAGTTCATGCCTTATCGGGTATAAACACACTACAGTGAACCTCAGCCTTGATAGGTCAACCCTTCTTAGTGTGAATTTTGTTAAGAACCTGTGTCTGAAGTACCTTTCTAGGCACTGCAACTTTCTGAGTGTTTCCCTTCAGGACTCTATGTTAAAACAAACAAACCCAAACAACAAAAAAAAACACACTTCTGTATTTCCATGGAAGTGATTTTTTAAGAAAAAAATAATAATAAAAATGAGTGACTCTTGGGTTGCCGTATCAGGGCAAAAATAAATGAAATAATGCCTAGAAAGGGATTGTGAAGGCAGTGGCACCCTCTTCAAATGGCACCTGTTGCTACAGGTACAGGATTTCTTGGGGAAGAAGATTTCTTTCTGACAGGCAGGTCCACAGTGCAGTGCAGTCCATGCTGATACAACCTGGACCATCTCACCATTAAGGGATATTCCACATTAGGGAACATGGACATTTAGAGATTTTTTTTTTTCTATTCTTCTAACATTTATACCTTGCATACTTTAGCTTTAGAAGATATAATTGACATAATTTTTTAAATGGCTTGCAGTGTGCTATGATGACAAGACAGGATTTAGAGTCAAAAGTCCTGGATTCTTATCCCAACCTTTTAACAAACCGGTTACCTGAACTCATACAAGCCACTGCTTTCTGAAGCCTCAATTTCCTCATCTATAAAACCAGCTGCTAATAACATCTGACATTTTTACAAAAGCCTTTCTCAGGTTCAATGCTAAGTGTCATGCAATTGACAGTCTTTAATTCAAACCTCCTAGGCCTCAGGAAAGCAGTTTGTTAGTTTATTATTTATATAATCTTCTCTGTCTTTTTGAACACTTTCTATGCTTCAGGCACTGTGTCCAGTGTTTGAATTGATTTCTTTCTTTTCACCACCACTCTATGAATTTGGCACTATCATGACCCCATTTTACAACCAGGGACTCTGGGTCTGAGAGGTCAAACAGTTGGCCGTGATCACCCAGCTGTGATCCTGGCCTGACCCAGAGCCCACACCTCAGAGCCCCCTCCAGGAAGCAGTCACCTAGTTCTGTATCTGTCTTGAGTTTCTGTCTAAAGCTGTCCTTACCCCTCCTCCTTTGCCTGGAAAGACAGAAGTTGCCCAGCACCATTCAACCACTTACATTTACTATAACTATGTCACCAGCATCTCTACTTTATGAAACCTCTGAGTGGTATCATCTTGGGCCCTCAGTGCATAGATTTGCTACAGAACCCCCGAGCACCCTTCAGTGTTTGGAGAGCTCCGTGTGATGAATGGTACCATTGGTCTTTGTGTACTTGACGCTGGAAGCCCTGATGTTGATTAGACCAGGGTTGATGAGCTGCTTGGCTCCTGCCCAGCTGGCAGGCACTAGCCCCCACTTCTCACACCTAATTGGAGCCTGCAGCAACACAGCCCAGGCTCTCCAAGACCACTCACTGCCAAATGATGAAAAATCCTCCGACCTGCTTCCCGATTGTTTTCAAATTAAAAGGTACTTTGGGGACAACTGAAATTCCCCCAAGTGCTTGTCTGAGTGATTTTGGCAGCTTCTCCCAAAGTGCTCTGGCTCCCAGCACAACCACCCAGCCTCAGACTCTCCACCTAATGCAGGGCCCAGACGCTGTCTGTTTTCTGAGCTCAGGCCCTAAGCACTATGCCAGCTCCTTGCCTGCTGGGGGCTTCCTCCTGCCCCAGTGGAACTGATACCTTTGCCCCACATTGATATGTGGAAAGAAGAGCAAGGGGAAGGGCCCTGGAATCTGCTCTGGGCTGCTGGGGGAGCAGCTTCTAGTACCACAGCTGAGGAGCAAACTCATCAGCACTGGGCATGGGATGCTTGGGGGCCTGTGCTTAGTCCTATCTGTCACGGAGGACCCTCACTGATTGAGGGATGCACAGAATCATTAGTTTTCCTCCCCACCTTCAAGGATCAGATCCACAGAGAGTTAGAGCTGAAAGGGGCACAGAGGAGCTTGCTTTTCTCACTCAACCATATGTTTTGAGAGTTATATCTGTAGATACATGCATCTCTTTATCAATTTTAACTACTGTAGATGTGTCCATTGTGAATATCCTGCGTTTATTTATTTATTCTTCTGATGATGTACATTTATTTTCATTTTTTACAATTATGAATATACCACAAATGAACTTTCTCATTAATGCATCTTTATATGTGTATGGGAGTCTTTGAGGGGTAGATAAATAGAGTGAAATTTCTGGGTCTAAGAGTAGGTACATCTTTATCTTTCCGTGTTGTCAAATTCTTCTCCAAATTGATTGCACCAATTTGGACCATCTCCCACATTATGTGTAAGAGTTATCATTTCACACTCATTAGATTGACAAAAGTGGAAAAGTCTAACATTCCCTAGTATTGGAAATATTGTGGGGAAATGGGAGCTCATTGTTTTAATTTGCATTTTCCTACTCTTAGTTGATTTCACATTCTGGTTTCTTTGTGTGTGTGTGTGTGTATGTGTGTTGCTGGTTTATATCCATTGCCCATTTTTCTATTGAATATTTTGACTTTTTTTCCTACTGATTTATAGAAAGTCTTTTTATGTGTTGGATACTTTTCCTTTGATGATTACACGAAGATCAGTTATCTTCCCCAGTCAGTGGCTGGTTTTTCACTCAGATTACATTAAATTTTAAAACTTAAAACAACAAAAACACTATAAGTAATCTTTTGCTTTGCAGGTGCTGCTTTCGTGACTTATGGAAAAAATCCCTCTCTATTTTGAGATCATATTCTTCTTTTTTATATACAATTGTAATCTGATCCGGGCTGCAAAATGAAGTATAGCAGTTTAAATAGCAGGAAGTAGTCAACAACTCATTAAAAGCAAACAGAAAACACGGAAATGTGCATCAGAAAGTCCCACCAGTTTCTTCCAAGTGTTTAACCTTGAGAAGATCACTGAACTCTGTAAAGCAGGCAATATGTTTCCCTGTGTTTCTCACTGGTTCGTTGGGAAGCCCTGAACACATATCATGTAGGGTTGCTATTCATGTGGCCTGCCGTCAGCTGCTATTGTAGTCTTGTCCTCTGGGATTTTCTGGACTTGTAATACCTCAAGCTGCAGTTAAAACACCATCCTCCACACCCTAAGCCAGAATGCCTGGTGCTCACCTGGTTGACTCAGCTGAGACATGGCAAAAAACACTCACAACTTTGAATCTGAGCCGGCTTCTTTCATTCAAGTAAGGGCCAGTTTACAGAGCCCCTCCCAGGGAGATGGTGCTTGGAGTAGGGAGGTAGAAAAGGGTTGATATGGTTTGGCTCTGTGTCTCTACCCAAATCTCATCTCCTGTTAGGGAGGTGCCTGGTGGGAGGTGATTGGATCATCGGTGCAGTTTCCCCCATGCTGTTCTCATGGTAGTGAGTGAGTTCTCACAAGATCTGATGGTTTTAAAGTGTGGCACTTCCCCCCTTGCTCTTTCTGTCTCCTGCCACCATGTAAGACGTGCCTTGCTTCCCATCACCTTTTTAAGTTTCCTGAGGTCTCCCCAGCCACACAGAACTATGAGTCAGTTAAACCTCTTTCATTTGTAACTTAGCCAGTGTCAGGTAGCTCTTTGTAGCAGTGTGAAAATGGACTAATACAGGGGTCCACAATGAAGTCCTGGGTTCCTCAGAAGGAGGAGTGGGGAGAAATGAAATATTAGTCCTCACTGTCTCCCTCAGCCACATTCCTGTAGGTTTTCTGGAGTAATTGATCAAGACTAAGTCTAGGAAAGTTGGAGATAGAAGAGATGAAATTTGTTTTGAACTGAACTTCAGCTTTTGCTATTCTGCAACTCTTAGCTCGGTTTTTGGTGCTCTTTCTCTTTCTCCCATGTCACGCTCATAGCAGTCCCACCCCCACCACCAATCTCTCCTATTCTGCCTACCAAAACTTGCGCTTGGAACAGCATCTGGCCTAGAAGGCCGCAGTAAATGTGGCCATTATTAGCAAAGAATAAAGGAGTGGCATCATTTTGTAATGTACTTTACATGTAGATACTATGATCATCACCCCCATTTTACAGATGAAGAAAATGAAGAAAGAGAGGATACATTACCAGCCTAGTTCACGGAAATATTAATTAAAGAAACAGATTCACATTAAGGTGGAGCCCACACTCTAAACTGCTCTGGCTTCTCAGGCCATGTTGACCTGCAGGTGCCTAGTTCCCTCCTAGGGAAATGGGTGAGTTATCCTTAGTGGAGTCCCCTCTCGGGGTGTGCGTGTGTGTGTGTTGTGTATATTCAAACAGAGGAACAGGGATGAAGGGAAATGAGAGAGCAGTGAGAACAGAATTTGAGAATATTGGCTCTGTAAGGATCAGCTTTGAAAAAAGAATTTTAAAAAATAATGGGAAAAGAAAGGCCTCATCTTATTTAAAATGGATTCTTTAAAAATCACCATAACCCACAATAACAACAGATAAGGAGAAGGCAGTAAATACTGATGGATTTCAGAAAAACTTGGGAAAATGTTTAGGAACAGGGAGTCCATACTCATGCCCCTACTGAATCTACCCACATTCATATCACCAGTCAGTTGTGAGCAATTGCCCCAGAGCCTCTCTGCAGGGAGCCCTAAAGGACCAGAAGACAGATGGAAGAGCAAGCTCCTCCTGCCCTGGGCCCAGTGGTTCAGATTGTAGTCACTGGTTCTAGAAGCCTTGTTAGGAACTCCTAAAGGAGAAGGAGCCAAAGTCCATTCCCAGCTGAGTGATTCTAGGCTCTGGAAGGTGGGAAGTTTGAGGGGAAGGAGGAGCCTCACCAGCTCTTAAATCTATCCCAAGACTCTAATTCTTGCCTTTCCCATGTAAAGACCCATAACAGAGAACATCACAACATGGAAGGAGAAAACATACACCTCAGCCTAGAGAAAGCTTGATTTAGAGATCATAAAACAATTGCGTGTGTGTGTGTGTGTGTGTGTGTGTGTGTTTCTTTTTAACACCACTATAGTTGAATTCTGACTCATTTTATAATGTGGGGTGTTCATTCAATATTTTAAAGTTTAAAAACCAGTGAGTGGGCTTCAAGTATTCAGCCCAGCACATAAGGAGCTTAGAATTCATCACTCCATCCTAACAATAAGCAAAAAGCTGAACTAGCTGAAAAATTAGCATCTCTTCTTAGGTCTGCCAAAGAAGTGAGGTCACAAGGAAAACCACTGTCCCCAAAATTAAAGAGACAGACAACCATCTACAGAGAATCACAACTTACTGTGGCAGAAATCCAGAAGTAGAAACTTCTATAGGAATCAGTTCTGCGTAGAGAAACCTGAACTGTAATTGATAAATTGCTGTAGACTAGATGTGAACAAGTGTGAAGATTAAAACTCCAGGAGGGCCTAGTCATGAGGGAGGTGGCACGCTTTCATGGGTTTTACCTCCAGGAACTCTACCAAGTTCTCACCATAAGTATCAGAGAAAAATCCTCTTGGGTTTCTGGTCAGGGAAGGGGTAAGGGAACCATCTTAACATATACCAGAGCATTTTGTTCTTCTTAACAAGGCCTGTGCCCAGGAGAAGCTATTGTACTAGAGCCTCACTTGCTGTGGTTTTATAACAGCCTAAACCTACTGGAAGAAGGAAAATAACTCAGCTGTAGCCAGCTCTAGCCTTCCACCTGGGGAAAGGGAAATATACAACTACAGTTCTTTCTAGCCTGTCACATGCAGTGAGGTAATTACCCAATTCCAGCTCACTCTAGCCTTCCAGGTGGGGGAAGAAAAATACCCAGCTTCAGTTCTTTCTAGTCTTTCATATGGGGGAAAATAGTTACTCAACTCTAACCCACTCTTCCCCACTCGGAGAGTGAAAAAAAAAGAGAGAGAGAGAGAGAGAAACTAAGAAACACTGGCAAAATTCACAGCCCAGGGTCACAGACTCACCAAAAGACTGAGACCTAATCACAGGGCTGTAGAATACATCCCCTCCCCTCACACCTTACTGCTACATTACTAAAGACCTACTTACCATAGTTTCCTTTGCCCAGCACATTGTGTCCCTTTTTTAAGAAAAAATTATAAGGCATACTAAAAGCCAAAATACACAGCTTGAAAAGACTAAATAAGCAATGGAACGAGTGTCAGATATGGCAAGAATGTTGAAATTATCAGATTCAAAATTTCTTAAACCTATGATTAATATGCTAAGAGCTTTCAGGGAAAAACTAGACAACATGCAAGGACAAGTGGACGATGTATGCAAAGGGATGGAAATTCTAAGAAAAAACAAAAAGAAGTTCTAGAGAAAAAAACATTGCACAAGGAATGAAGAATGCCTTTGATGGATTCATTAGTGGACTGAACACAGCTGAGGAAAAAAATCTTTGAGCGTGAGGATATGACAATAGAAATTTCTAAAACTAACCGAAAAGCAGAGATTAAAAAAGAAATGTGGGGAGCGGGCGGGGGAACTTAACAAAATATCCAAGAACTGTGGGGACAACTACAAAAGGAGTTATTTATGTTTATATAAATAACTAAAACAAATTAAAGAAATACTATATGGAGAATAATGAGAAAGGGGAATAGAAAAAATATTTGAAGCAATGGTGACTGAGGGATTCACCCAAATTAGTCAAACACCAAACCACAGATCCAGAAAGCTCAGAAAACATGAGGCAGGAAAAATAAAACATACAAACAAACAAAAAACCCAGCTACATCTAGGCATATCATATTCAACTTCAGAAAATCAAAGATAAAGAAAATATATTGAAAGAAACCAGGGGGAAAATACATCTTACCTATGGAGTAGCAAAGATAAGAATTACATATGACTTCTCCTCAGAAACCATGCAAGCAAGAGGAGAGTAGAATAAAATATTTAAAGTGCTGGGAAAAATGACCAGCTTAGATTTCTGTATCCTGTGAAATTATCCTTCAGAAGTGAAGGAGAAATAAAACCTCTCTCAGGAAAACAAAACAAAACAAAACAAAAAACAGAGGGAATTTGTTGCTAGCAGATATGTTTTGCAAGAAAAGTTAAGAGAAGCTCAGCTCTTGAAATGAAATGAATATAATAAAGGTCAGAAACTCAGGTTTCCAAAGAAAGAAAGAGCATCAAAGAATGAATAAGTAAAGGCAAAACGAAAACTTTTATTTTTCTTATTCTTAATTGATCTAACAGATAACAGTTTGCTCAAAATAATAGCAATAACGTATTCAATAGGTATGCATATATCCACACAAGTGAAATGAATTACAGCAATGATACCAGGGATGGGAGAAATGAATTAGGAATATTTTCTTGTAAGATACTAGTACTACCTGTGAATTGGTATAGTGTTATTTAAAAGTGGACTCAAATTAGCTGTAAACTTCATACTCTAGAGCAACCACTAAAAAATGTTAAAGAAATATAACTGATATACTAAGAAAGGAGAGAAAATGGAATAATATAAAATGCTCAGTTAAGGCCATAAAAGGCAGAAAAAGAGTGGAAGACAAGAAAAGGAACAAAGAACAAGGGCAACAAATAGAAAATAGTAATAAATATGATAGATATTAATCTAATTATATCAATAATCATTTTAAATGTCAATGGTCTAAATACATCAATTAAAAGACAGAGGCTGTCACAGTGGGCCAAAACATAAGAGTAAAAAAATTAAGATTCAACTATATGTTGTCTATAAGAAATCCACTTTAAATATAAAAACCATGACATGTATAGATTTAAAGTGAAAGGATGGAAAAAGATATACCATGCTAACAATGATCATAAAAAAAAGAGAGCAGCTATATTAATATCAGATAGAACAGACTCCAATACAAGCAGAGTTATCACGGTTAAAGAGGCACATTATATAATAATAAAGGGATCAGTACTCCAAGAAGACATAGCAATCTGTAATGTGTAAGCATCTAACCACAGAGCATCAAAATATGAGACAAAAACTGACAGAACTGCAAGGAGAAATAGATTATCCACTACTATAATTGGAGATTTTAACACTCCTTTACTAGAAATGGACAGATCCAGCAGGCAAAAAATCAGTAAGGGCATAGTTGAACTCAACAGCACTACCAATCAACTGGATATTATTGACATCTATAAACTACTTCATCCAATAACAGCAGATTACACATTCTTCTCAAGCTCACATGAAACATTCACCAAAATAGACCACATTCTGGGCCACAAAACACACTTTAACAAATTTAAAATAATAGAAATCACACAATGTACTCTAAGACCACATTGAAATTAAACTAGAAATTAGTAACAGAAAGATAGCTGGAAAACTTCTGACCTCAGGTGAGCTACCCACATCAGCCTCCCAAAGTGATGGGATCACAGCCATGAGCCACTGTGCCTGGCCAACACATTTCTAAATAACATGTGGATCGAAGTAGAAAAGAGAAAGTTAAAAATAATTGGAACCAAAGGAAAATAAAAATACAACTTTTCAAAATTAGTCAGATGCAGCAAAAGCAATACTTAGAGGGAAATTTACAACATTGAATGCATATATTAGAAAACAAGATTTAAAATCAATAATCTAAGCTTCCATTTTAGGAAACTAGAAAAAAAAGAGTAAATTAAATATAAACTCAGCAGAAGGAAAGAACTAATAAAAATTAGAGCAGAAATCGATGAAATTGAAAATAGGAAATCAATGAAGAAAATTAACAAAACTAAAATGTGGTTCTTTGAAAAGATCAATAAAAATCAATAAGCCTCTATCTAGGCTAAGAAAAAAAGAGAGAAGACCCAAATTACTAATGTAATTGACAGAGGGAGCATTACTGCAGATCCTGTGGATATTAAGTGACTAATAAAATAATATTATGAACAATGTTATGTCCACAAATTTGATAACCTAGATAAGATGGATCAATTTCTTGAGAGATACAATCTGCCAAAACTCATACAAGAAGAAATAGAAATCTAAATAGACCTACATCCATTTAAAAAAAAAAAAAGGAATCAACAATTAATAAGCTTTTGAAAGAGAAAGCACTAGGCCAAGATGGGTTCACTGGTGAATTCTACCAAGTATTTAAGGAAACAATTATACCAATTTTCTACAATTGCTTTCAGAAGATGAAAATATAGGGAACACTTTGTGATTCATTCTATAAGGCCAGCATTACCCATTACCCTAATTACCTATTGCCCCAAAACCAAAGAGATTATAAGAAAAGAAAACTACAGACAAATAACTCTCATAAATATAGATGCAAACTTCTCAACAAAATATTATCATATCAGTTCCCACAATGTTCAAAAATAATTACACACCATAACCAAGTGGGATTTATCCAATGTATGAAAGACTGGCTCAACATTAGAAAATCAATGTAATCCATCATAACAATGAGCTAGAGCAAAAAAATTGCATGATGATATCAATAAATGCAGAAAAAGCATTTGGCGCAACCCAACACCCATTCATAATAAAAACCTTCAGCAAACTAGGTAGAGGAAAGCTTTCTCCATTGATTAATAATATTTACAGGAAGCCTACAGTGGCCAGGCATGGTAGCTCACTCCTGTAATCTCAAAATTTTGGGAGGCCAAGGCAAGAGGTTGGTTGAGCTTAGGAGTTCGAGACCACCTGAGCAACATAGTGAGACGCTGTCTCTACAAAAAAAAAAATCAAAAAAAAATTAGCTGAGCATGGTAGTGTGCACCTGTAGTCCCAGCTACTCAGGAGGCTGAGAGGGGAGGATTTATTGAGCCTAGGAGGTTAAGGCTGTAGCGAGCTGTGAGCATGTCACTGCATTCCAACCTGGTTGACAGAGTGAGACCCTGTTTTTTTTTTTTTTAAAGCCTACAGGTAACATCATACTTGATGGAGAAACTAGAAGCATTCTCACTAAATCAGGAGCAAGATCAGAATGTCTCCTTTTGCCATCACTTTTCAACATTTGTACTGAAAGTCTTAACTAATACAGTACAACAAGAAATGGAAATAAAAAGTATGCAGATTAGGATAGAAGAAATAAAACTCTTTTTTCACAGATGACATGATTATCTATTTAGAAAATCCAAAAGAGTTGACCAAAAAAAAAAAAAAAAAATCCTGAAACTATAAGTGATTATCACAAGTGATTATCATGCTGGATGAAAGAGAAATATACAGGGCCCATTGTTTTTCTATATACCAGCAATGAACAAATGGAATTTGAAATTTAAAACACATTACTTTTTATATGAACACCCCCAAAATTAAATACTTAGGTATAAATCTAACAAAATATGTATAAGATCTATATGTGGAAAACTACAAAACTCTGATGAAAGAAATTTTAAAAGAACTAGTAGAGAGATGTTCCATATTCATGGACAGAAAGATTCGATATTGTCAAGATGTCATTTCTTCCTTACTTGATCTACAGATTCAAAGCAAATCCAATCAAAATCCCACCAAGTTATTCTGTGGATACTAAAAAATTGATTCTAAAGTTTATATAGAGAGGCAAAATACTCAGAATAGCCAACTCAGAACTGAAAGGGAAGAACAAAGTTGGAGGGCTGACCCTACGTGACTTCAAGACTTACAATAAAGCTACAGTAATTAAAACAGTGTGGTATTGGCAAAAGAACAGACAAATAATCAATGGAACAGAATAGAGGCTCAGTAATATAAATATAAATATAGTTAACTGATCTGTGACAAAAGAACAAAGACAAAGCAATGAAGAAAATATAGTCTTTTCAAGAATGGTGGCAAAACAACTGAATATTCACATTCAGAAAAACAAAAATAAAAAAGAATTTAGGCATAATCTTATACCCTTTACAAAAAAGTAACTCAAAATAAATCATAAACTTAAACATAAAACACAAAATTATATATACAACTCCTAAAAGACAAAAAGTAGGGAATAACCTAGATGACTTTGGGTATGGCAATACCTTTTTAGATATAATATCAAAGGCATGATTCCATGAAATAAATAATTGATAAGCTGCACTTTATTAAAATGAAAAAATTTTGCACTGTGAAAGAAGACATCAAGAGAATGAGAAGTCAAGCCACAAAGTGGGATAAAATATTTTCAAAAGACATATCTGATAAAGGATTGTGATTCCAAATATACAAGGAACACTTAAAACTGAAGCATAAGAAAACAAGCAACCCAATTAAAAAATGGGCTAAAGATCTGAATGGATACCTCACCAAAGAAGATATACACATGGCAAGTTAGCATATGAAAAGATGTTTAACATCATATGTCATTAGGGAATTGCAAATTACAACAACGAGATACTACTACACACCTATTAGATTGACCCGAATCTAAAACACTGACAATACCAAATGCTGAAAACAATGAGGAGCAACAGGAACTCTCCTTCACTGTAGGTGGGAATGCAAAACAGAATAGCCAATTTGGAAGACAGCTGGGCAGTTTCTTATAAAATTAAACATATTTTTACATTTGATTGATAAATCGTGCTCCTTGATATTTACCCAAAGGAGTTGAAAATTTATGTCCACATAAAAATCTACCATGGATATCTATTGTAAATAATTGCCAAAACTCGGAAACAACCAAGATGTCCTTCAGCAGATGAATAGATAAATAAACTAATATACATCCAGATAACATAATATAATTAGCGCTAAAAAGAAATCAAGCCATAAAAACACATGGAGGAAATTTAAATGCATATTTCTAAATGAAAGAAATCAATTTAAAAATGCTGCATGCTGCATGATTCCGACTATGGAGATGATGAAAGATCAGAGGTTGCAAGGTGTTTTAGGTGGAAGGAAGGATGAACAGGCAGAGTACAGAGGCTTTTTAGGGCAGTGAAACTATTCTATAGGATACTACAATGGTGGATACATGTCATTTTATACCTGTCCAAATCCACAGAATGCAAAACATCAAGAGTGAACCCTGATGTAAACTATGGACTTTGGGTGGTAATGTTGTGTCAATGTAGGTTCTTCAGTGTAACAAATGTACCACTGTGGTGAGTGATGTTGATACTTGGGGAAGTTGTGCACCTGTGGGGACAGGGATATACAAACTCTCTGTACTTTACACTCAATTTTGCTGTGAACCTAAAGCTGCTCCAAAAATAGTTTATTAATTTTTTTATTAAATGAGACTTTAATTTGCTTTACAAAATTCAAGCTCTGGGTAGTTTGCCTATGGGTCTTTATTTATACTCATGCTGACTGGGTAAAAGGTATGCTAACTTTTGAAATAATTTTTCTTTATGGAGAAATGAGGAATGGAGAATGAGGAGCTCTGTGAGTAGGACTTAGCTAGTTCCTTCTTTTCTCACTTCGGTCCTCCAGAAAAATCTGTATACATCCAGCAGTCACAGCAATTCCAGAGCCCATTGATGGATGGAGCCACTCCATAAAGATTTGGGGCCAACTTTTTCTCTAAAGCCAGCTTTTTCTCTTTGCCAATTTGGGTTTTCATCTTGTCTGTCCTCAATGAAAATTTAAACTAGAGTTTAAATTCATTCCAACCTCTGATGCTTTCTAATTATAGGATGGCTTAAAGAAATTTCTTGATTGTTCAATATTCAGAAGAAACGACTCCATACTGGAGATTGCCTTTTTAAAATAAACATCCCACCTGGCTTCAGAAAACATTTAACAGATAAAAAATAAGAGTGACAGGGAAATCAGTGTGTGCTTGGATCCAATGTGGGACACTGTGTTTAATGCCAAATTATTACATTCTTCAAAAATCTAAAGAATCAACATTGTAAGACACTTAAGGGGAAAAAATGTAAAAATGGAAGGATAAAAGTCAGTTGATCCAAAATAAAAAGTAATGAATTGGAAAATAAGAAAATTAGGATGGTTTAGATTAATGTTCTCCCAAACTATTCCTCTCAACTGAATACAGATGATACCAAGAAAGGAGGATTTTTTTTTCTTTTTAATTAAAACCATTTGGCAGGAATTATTTCCCTAAGCTACAAATATACGAGGCGTTCCCAAAGCAAAAATGCTGGAGCTCTTCAAGAATGAGCAGCTTTATTGGTGAGGAGAGATCAGAAGGCAGATCACCCTTCCAAAGAGAAATGTTCCCTCATTCGGACTTGTCCAATATTCACACACTCATCGTCCATCAGGATTATATTCCTGAAAATGTTCTTGTCGGGTGAATTTTCGGACAGCTCAATCTGGGTCAAGATGACCAAATGTACTTTGATCATAGCACTGTTTTTGTCCTCAAAATCCAGGACAAACATGGCGAAACCCCTTCTCTACTAAAAATAGACAAAATTAGCCAAGTATGGTGGCGGACACCTGTAATCCCCACTACCCAGGAGGCTAAGGCAGGAGAATTGCTTGAGCTCAGGAGGCAGAGGTTGCAGTGAGCCGAGATTGTGCCACTGCACTCCAGCCTGTGCTGAATAACAACAACTGTACTGGTGAAAAGTACCAGTGCCTGCCACACCCATCTTTGTTGAAAGTTTGTTTTGGGGTTCAAAAGTGAGTTGCCAGATCAAGCAATTAGAGATAACTGAACTTGGTATTTGGGAGTTCCTGGATTTAGAGGACGAAAACAATGCTAGAATCAATGTACATTTGGTCATCTTGACACAGATTGAGCTGTCCGAAAATTTGCCTGACAAGAAAATTTTCAGTACTATAACCTTCTAGTCATTAGTAGGATTACTCTTCCCAGCCTTCCTGATGTTAGACACATAGCCATATGATTTGCTTTAACCAATGACATTTAAATGGTAGTCATATGTATCTTTTTCAGGTGGAAGTCTTTAAAGGTTTGCCAGTGATAGTTTGCCATGGTCCTTTCCCCCTTGTCAATGTGATCAGCAATGTTCCGTTTAGTGGAGGCCCATCAGCCTACCTCCCTGAGTGCCTACGTGGAGCAGAGGCTCCTGCTGGAGTGCAATGGACATGTGGCCTGAGTGAGAAATGAACTTTGTTGGTTTAAGCTACTGAGAATTTAGTTTGTTACTGCAGGATAATCCATTCTATTTTATTTAGAGTAACTGATCAGCAAGGCAGCAATAACTAAAGCCAAAAACTATTTCATACTTCTTTATTTTCAGAGAAACTTCTTTTTGGAAGAATCAAACATTTTCCCATTTACTGGGGACCCTGAAAAGTCAATCACTTTAAAAATGTGATTCACCTACTGCAAATGTTATCAAAGTAGATGTTTATGACACTAGCTAGGCTGGTGAGATATTATATGCATGGTTAACTATTGCTGCCTAATCTATCCTAAATCTTGTCTGCAAAATCTTGCCTTGTTTTCGAAATGCTTTTCTGATCTTTATTCACTGATACTATACTGTCTATTAATACAAGAATAACTATTTGTACTTCAGTGTGTAAATATGGAAATATTTTAAAGCCGCCATAATTTTATTTAAAATGTTTCAGCCTGAAATTAACCAAATCCCCTTAGAAAGGTAATTAGATAATTAGATGGTTATAGTGATAAAGATAATTATTATAGATATTTGAGTACAAAGATATTTTCTAAGTGAATGGAAATGTGGGGCTACACAGGGATTACTGCCACCCATAGTAAATTTCAGACTTGTTTACTTGTATTCAACTTAGAATTATATTTCCAATATTCAGTCAAGAATAAGTTTGATTATTGAGTTTGTTATACCAAAGTAGTCTTAATTTTGGACAAATATTTGACAAGCAAGAAACTGAGCTTCATGAGCTGTTTTATGGACTTTTATGTTTTTAAACAAGGAATTAAAGAGAGATGATTTGAGATTTAAAATATGCATTTGAGACAAGGGCTAAAGTTTACACACAAACTCTAATTTAGCTTTTTCCCTTTGGGAGATAATCCAGCATGCACTTTTAAGTTCAATTTAAATTTCAGGTATCCCATGTTACCCTATACTCATCCATAACATGCATCTTCTGTAAACAAATGCAATATAGCATCAAATAAAAAAATTTTAAAGATATGGAATTCATATAAAATGTTTTTTTATGCCCAGATATTTTTTAAGAGGAAGATGATTACGATAGGCATCTAAGATTTTGCTTTGAACCAGGTCTAACTATCCATGTATTTTTGAGAGCTTTCCAGAAGGGAGCAGAGCCAGATGACAAAATCAGTTCCCCGGGGGCTGAGCTAACTCAGAATATCTCCATATGGATGTCCCAAAGCAAATTATACTCAACATGTCCCCAAATGAACTTGTCATTTGCCTTTCAAAACCATGATCTGAGAGTCCCCTTCAACTCTCCTCATGCCTCTCATATCTAACCATTCACTGATTCCAGTTTTCAACTCTTACCTCTAGTCCTGTGACTAACCCTCTGTCCTGGCCCTCCCTCCCTGAAGGTCTTCCTGCCTCCAATATCTGCCCACTCCCATCCTCATTTCCACTGCTACCATATTAGTCTCTGTAAAGCACAGGTCAGAGTGTGCTGTTTTCACCTCTAAAATGCTGCTATCTTTTGTTTGCCTTTGGAGACTCATTCTGTACCCTTCTTCCCATTTTCTGTCCTGATGGCCAATCTGTATCACATCAGCGAACTCCCTCCCCTCTGGCTACTAGTTCAGTTTTGACAACGTGGAGCCCTGGAGAGGGAGAGTGAGTTCAGGGTATATATTCCTCAGCTACCTCCTTGCCTTACACACAAATCATCTGCATCTCTCACCTGAAGGCACAGATCCCATCTAGAAGCCTTCCTCACACACCTGGTTTAAATGTCATGTACTCTATACTTCTTTGCGTCCCTGCTTTTGTCTTTCCTTTATTTCTCTGTCAGTCTGAAAGTCTCTTCCTTCTCTTTACTGAAATATTTTCCATTTAATCCTGCATTATCCTTTGTATTGGGTTTATTAGGAAGATTCTAGAACTGCAAAGTAGAAGAGTCTTGAATTACTGCTTAGGGAGAAGATGGCCCGCAGATCAGGAACACCCCTTGCAGATTTGACATGAATGAGAAACAAACAACTTCTACTGGGTTAAGTCACCAAAAACGTGGGGATATATCTACTTCAACTGCTAGCATTACCTTAGTTCATGAGTAAAATTATTTTAGGAAATAGAAAAGTTCTATTTCTCACTGAGGTTTCCAAGTGTGGCATTAAGGTAAGTTATAAACATCCAGGCAGGAAAACTGTGATCATGAGAAAGCTATAGGAGTTCACAAAGAGCATGTTTCCTACTGTGATCGTTTACTAGATCGATAGAGAAAGAAAACCCAGCAGTTCTGGTCTTTCTGGACTTGCCCAAATCATTTGACAAAGCTATGATATTCTTTTATTTTAGAGGAAAAATTATTCCAAGATAAAATGAAATTAAGTGAATTATTTACATGTTGAATTAATTTATTCAAAGATAATGGCTCATAGATAGGGATCAGCCTGAAGAAAGTTTTCTAGTGGTAGGAGGTCTTGGTTCTGTACCACGACCTTGGAGGCATTTTTGTTAGTTTTAGCTTTAGATAAAAAGAAATAGGCTTGTTTATGAAATTTGCTCACATTAAACAATGATCTGAAATGAACAAATACAATTTTATAAGATAAATGGAAATTCTGATGCTTAGGCGCGCACACACACACACAGTGTGAGTAAAGGATGGGGGAGCCATAGATTAAAACCACTTAATACTCTGAATTTACTTGCGGGTAAAACCTAGGAGTCAATAGTGTGATGTTATCACCTTAAGGTCTAGTGCCACCTGAAACTGCATTGACAGAAGAATAATAGCAATTGATAGGCAGATACCAGGTATTGACACCCCTTTATACCAGGCACTGTAGTAGGCACTTTATGTGAAGCTACATATTAAACCATGTTTCCTAGAAGGGAAGTAACTTGCCAAAGCCACATTGTTAGTGAGCGGCAGTCTCTGAAATCAGATTTAGCAGAGTCTCTTCCCTTCTGCACTGGTTAAGTCACGTGGGATTATTTCTATTCTAGACAGCCTATTTTAAGAGTAGGAAAATAAAGCTTCTTAATGGGAAAAGGACCAGGATAATTTGAAAACCTTATCCCATGGAAATGTTTGAAAGGCTAGGGAGACAGAGGCCCTGGAGAAGAGAAGACTCAGATAACTTGGCCCCTGTCTTCCAATATTCAACAGATTGCCAAGAAGGAGGATTAGAATAATTCTGTTCTGCCTCCCTGTCTCCCATGCAGGATTTATTGGAGCAATAAAGAAAAGCTATGAAGTGATAGATTTCAACTCAATATCAGGAAGAGCTTTCTAACAGAGTTGTTCAAAGACAGACTTGGCTGCATCAGAGACTGGACACTTCCAACCTCAACTTGCAGCACTTGGCAGGATTTTCCTGGGCAATTGACCTCGGGTCATTTTTAAAGGTTCCTTCCAGGTTTGAGAGCCTTTGATTTTCATGCTCACTGTGCTATACTTGGGCAACTCAGGAAATTTGCAAACCAGCTGGCAGTCGCCTGCATCATTTGTGTGGTGAGCTGGCATTGCCAAGAGATAGTTCAGGAGGCAAATAAAATTCTCCTCCTAGAGATCAGAGTTTATGCTTATAGAATGAATGAAAGAAACTATGAACCAAACATTTATGAACAATGTCTGTGAACCAGGCACAGTGCTGAACATCCTCCATGTCCTGTGCCTTTCCTCCCACAGAGTGTGAGACTGAAGTTATTTCCTTTGAGAAATAATCATTTTAGTCAAGGATAAAATGCTGTTTTTGGTTTCTGTTTCTCTTCAAGAGATTTGACTGAAAAAAAAATCTCATCATTTCATTTTCATGCCTTATTATGATTGCTGTTGATAACAATAATGGATTAATTCTTTCCAACCTCCAGAGAAGACCTGCCAGATAATGAACATGGGAAGGAATGCTGAGAAAGCATTTTCCTTTTTGAGTAGGGTCTGGATTTAGGTAGGGAGGGCAGGGGCAGAACAACCAGAAATAGAGAGATTCCTGTCTTCAAGAGAGGCTTGAATGGGGGGCACCGAGTGAAATTCTGAGAGTGCGTGGCAGTCTGGACACACACACACAAATCCACTTTTAATAACCACCAAGAGCACTGGACCTCGGACAGAGCATGTACACTGTGAAAAGGTATGCTGGTGGTTTTCAAGCCTTTGTTTGTCCAAAATAGGTCAACATGGTTGAATGGGGTCTCTAAAGCACCTCTGGAAAACCCCAGGGATTTTTGAACACAGTTTGAAAAAGCACTATGATAAATAAGTCCAAGTGAATGTAGGGCAAGTAGATGGCAATCCCTGGGCTTGTTTATTTCTAAACAGAGTTCTCTCCCAGGCTCTCCTAGTACAGCAATGGCTAAGCTGAAAGACAGCCTCTTGGTTGTCTGTTCTTTTTTGTTTAATTAATTTTAATTTTTATTTTAAGTTCTGGGATACATGTGCAGGACGTGCAGGTTTGTCACATAGGTAAACGTGTGCCATGGTGGTTTGCTGTACAATCAACCCATCACCTGGGTATGAAGCCCTGCATGCATTAGCTCTTTATCCTGATGCTCTGCCCCCACCTCACCCTCCAACAGGCCCCAGTATGTGTTGTTCCCCTCCCTGTGTCCATGTGTTCTCATTGTTCAGCTTCCACTTATGAGTGAGAATATGTGGTGTTTGGTTTTCTGTTCCTGTGTTAGTTTGCTGATGAGAATGGCTTCCAGCTCCATCCATGTCCCTGCAATGGACATGATCTCATTCCTTTTTGTGGCTGCATAGTATTCCATGGTGAATATGTCCCACATTTTCTTTATCTAGTCTGTCATTGATGGGCATTTGGGTTGATTCCATGTCTTTGCTCTATCTGTTCTTTATTCTTTGTTTACAGGGACAGCACTGTGGTCTTTGTCCTCACTACTACTAAAATTCCCTTGCCTTTCTCCCTACCTCTGGTCTCTGTCACTTCCAATGCATGCTGAATATAGGAAACAGTCTGTTTTTTTTTTTCCTAAAGTATATTTATAAGGTCGTGCTCTTGCCCAAGAATCTACCGAAGTACCCTATTACCACCACTTTATTCAGGCTTCCCCACTTCCACACCCTTGTCCTCATGCAATCTCTGTTGCAACCCACCTGTCCTCTCTCACTCTCACCTTTAGGCCTCACCCAGGCTGTTCCTTACCTGGAACACTCTCTGTAGACCCAATCCCACCTCTTCTTTCCCTGATCACTTCTGCTGCTCACCCGTCTACCTTCCTTTGGACAGACTAGGAACAACCCACTGCCCCCACCAGCATGTGCACTGTAATAGCACTCTATAACTTTCTATCCAAGGCAATCTAATTATAGTGCTTTTAGGGTTGCTTTATTACTTGTATCTTCTACTAAACTAAACAGCAGAAAAGGAATTTCTATACTTTATTTACTCTTGTACCTCCAGATCCTGGCAGTATAATATTTGTTGAGTAAGTGATTAACTTCAATAACTATTTGTTGAACAAGTAAATGAATGAATGAGTGTGTGGCTGTTGATAGGATGACAGCTGGTTAGTGGCCTCTTAAAGGTGTATTTTTCTTTGTGACACTCTTTCAGGTGGTCTTTGTGTTGTGATCACCACAGTTTTGGAGTACCTAGTAAATGTTCCTTTTCTCTGTTCATAGATGGGACAGCATGGCAGGAGTCATGAGCCTTCTGGAAATGAGACACTCTGAGTGTGGAGGAGGCTGTTGAACACCTATGGAAAAAAAGAAGGAATTCAGGACACAGTCTCCCTGGTAGCTGGTGGTGGTGGTGGGACAAACCCTGGAGGAGCTGGAAAAATGGATTTTGTGTTCCTTCTTGTTTCCAAATAGATATATCCAGGTGGTAGCAGCCATTGTGCCTTATCTTGTTACCCAGAACCTCCCCAGTTTGCCATTGAAGAAATCAAGGTGTAGAGAAGCGTAAGGACTTGTTCAAATATGATGGCAGTGCCAGGTCTAGAGCCTAGTTCTTGCAGCAATACTTTCTGCCACCCCTTCTCTTCTCCCCGCTGCTCTCTGAAAGCCCTCTTTCCTATTTGCTAACTCAGTTATGCATGCAATGCTTCCTCCAGGGCGCTCACCACCACTGACCTGTGATGCTGTGAAAGCAAGAGGTCAAGGCCAGGGCACTTCCTCCTGTCTAGCATTTCCTGCATATACATTTTGCAATACATTATTGTGGAGCTGTTCCAGTGTGCATAGTGGGTGGGTAGGGCAAGGACTGGGACAAGCAGCACCAGGGGAGATTGCAAGAAATCCATCCACATTTATGCAGATTTTTTCTCCTGGGGCTTCAGTAACAGATTCACTTTTTTCTTTTGAAATTCCCAACAGAAAATGTTGTCTTAGATGGGTGCATGTGTGCAAGTACAAATAAATGCACATAACAACATCAGATATTCATGATAGGCACACTGTAAAGGACGAAAGGCCCACACCTACTTCAACCACCTTAATTCCCTCCTTCTCATGATTCATTTGTGGAGCAGGAGGCTGCTGACATCTTCAAATACAAGCCTCTCTGAGCTTGGAGTCAAGAGGCAACATTTCTGCAGAGGGCGCCTATAGACATCAATTTCCCCAGTGCTTTATTTCCAAGACCCTGATTTACAGATGGATAAATTAAAATTTCTTTTGTTTATCACATGATAAGAAATGCAAGTTCATTTGCAGGATTCTCTGTGAGTTGTTCCTTGCTCTGCAGATGTCGTAAGTTCTGGTGGAGCTGAACTCCTTTCTACTAAATGAGCACTGTTCCTGACCATGGATTTTGGTATTGAAGATTTCTCAAAGGATCCAGCTCTTTAATTGGAATGTCCATGAATCAGGAAGAGCAATGAATAGCTAGTTAAATAGCAATGGCCTTAAACAAGTCCTCAACACGTATGAGCAACAGATTTCTCTTTCTTTTTGTCTTTTTGTCCTTTCATTCCTTCAACCAGGTTTCTCTTAGGGATCAAGGAGCTCACAATCTAGGGAGAGAGACAACAAAAAATTTGACCATTATGCAAAATGTATATGTAAGATGCTTGTATTGCAAGCAACAGAAAATCTGGCTCAATCAGGCCCAAACCAGGAAGGAAACTGATTGGTTCACATGACTGAAAACTCTCAAGGAAGGTTTGCCTCAGACAAGCTCACTCCCAGCAGCTCAGCCATTGGGTTTCTTTTCCATTTCTCCACTTGCCTTCTGGGATATTGGCTGCATTCTAAGGCTGGCCCCACTCAGAGTCCCAAAATGGCCATAAGCAACTCACAGAGTAATATGCTTCCTTTTTCAAATCCCATGAGAAAGAATGTGTCTTTGTCCCAGCACTCCTGGAAAATGTCCTGAGACTCAGTGTGGTTCAGGGTGGGGCTGGTGGCTAAGCTGAGCTAATCAATTACATGATCAAAAGATGGTCACAGGCTCCACCCTGGAGGCAGGTGTGAGAGTCAGCTGCACAGGAATCCCTAAATGGAAACAGAGCTGTGGGACAGGAAAAAGCAAGATAGCAAGAAATGTTGATTTCAGGGAAAGGGTTTTCACAGGTGTATTAATGTGATTGCCTGATGGGTTCTTCTTGCTGGCTGCACAGATAAACCCAATTTACTGAGACAGCAATGTTGCAATAAAGAAAGCATTTAGTTAATACAAGACTGACCAAGCAGAAGGACAGGAGTTTATTATTATCAAATCAGCCTCTCCAAGAACTCAGAGGCTAGAGTTTTTATGAATAATTTGGTGGACAAATGGGTAGGGAATGGATGCTGCTGATTGGTTGGGGATGAAATCATAAGGGTGTGAAAAATGGTCCTTGTGTACTGAATCTGCCTCTGGGTTGGGACCACGGGTGTGATTAAGTCATGAGTTACGTGTCCAGGTGGGGTCAGTCAGTTGCTAGAATGCAAAAGTCTGAAAAATGTCTCAAAAGACCAATATTAGGTTCTACAATAGTGATGTTATCTATAGCAATAATTGGGAAAGTCACAAATATTATGGCCTCTGGCCACATGCTCTTGAGCATACGGATTATAAAAACTATGCCTACATTTTAGCAGAATTTGGGCCCCTTCCATAATCTTAATCTCATGGCCTTCCATTAGTTTTACAAAGACAGCTTCTGTCCCTGAGCAAGAAGGAGGTTAGTTTTAGGGAGGGACTATTATCATCCTTGTTCTAAAGTTAATCTATAAACTAAATTTCTCCCATGGTTAGCTTGGCGTATGCCCAGGAATGAGCAAGGACAGCCAGCCTATGAGACTAGAAGCAAGATGGAGTCAGCCATGCTAGACCTCTCTTGCTGTCATAATCTTTGCAAAAGTGTTTTCAATCACATGACACCTGGAAGCACAAGAAGAGGGGTCCCCCTCAGCCTGAGTCGGCTCAGGGTTTTCTGAGCCAAGAATGAATCGTAGAAATGGAGGAAATTTGAACTGATCAACTACTAGAATTTATTCCTGTTGTACTTGAGGTGGAAGCTACCCTAGGTTAGAAAATGATGACAGTGTGAAATCTGTCTAAAGAAAAGAAGTCTGAGAACAGACTTTATGCCAGGACTCAAGAGGCTGTGTGTTTGGGAATTCACATTCATCTCTTAAATTCTCAGCAAAGAGGATGAAAATATTTGAATATGTCCTAAGAGAGCTGTTCCTGCGCAGATTCTGGTTCCAGGGCCTGTGTAATACTGAACTGTATTACACAAGACAAGCCTAGGCTTGATTCCAACCAATCTGGGTTTGAGTCTTAGCTTGACCACTCATTGTAGCCTTGGAGAAGTCACTTAACCTACCTACTTGACCCCTTTGTATTTAAAATTTGAATAACAGCACTTTCCTGGCAGTGACTGTGAAAAGCAGAAATAATGCCTCACAGTATATGGTGTGAAACCGGCATTAAGCAACTATGACTATGGCTATTTAAATGGAGCTGTCTCTCTGGCATGATGCAAGGTCAGAAGAGGAATGTGCACTTTCTGGAAAAGCCTGGCTTTGGACAAGATCTAGGCAGTAAACACAAACACTGGGGAGGTATTAAGGACATGCTGATATGGGTGGAGTCTCTGCTCGGGTTCACGCCCTGTTCCTCATGGATTCACACATGCCTGGACGTTCCTGGAAGATGGTCCTCCTTTTGGGAAAGGAGCATTTTAGGGATATAAAGTCTGGCATACAGGCTTGGTTCAAGGTAATAGACTCACATCAGAAAGGAAAATTCATAAACTCCACACTTTCCTCAAAATCAGAACATTTCTGGTCTAGCCCCCCTCAGCTGGGTCCTAAAGAAGAGACGCAGTAGGAACATGTAAGACTAAGATTATGACTGTCAGGCAGCCCAGAAGGCAGTTTTTGGATGGTCCAGAGGAGAGCACAAGAAAGTGTTATGGTGCCATCTGGTTGGGGTTGGGATTGGAGTTGTATGGAGTCCAGAAAAAACGGTTTGCACTGGGGCCACCTTGCCCCAGTGTGGGCAGAAGAAGGAGAGGGAGGCATCACATTTGGTGGGCATGAGAGAGACAGAGAGGGGTCAGTGCCAACAGCTGCAGCAGCAGGGGATACATTTTGTGGCTTTGAAGCATAGCCACAGCGGCTTGGAGGTGTCAGTGTCCTCACTGGGGGTGGGTCTGTCGTGCCCCAACACAAACATCACTGCAGTGAACTGTAGCAGGGGGAAGCTGAGTGCAGGGTCACATGGTAGCTGAAAGGGCCATATGGTGAGCACACATGTGCCATCCCCTGGGGGTTCCCAGGAGCAGCTGGAGGGATTCTGCAGTGTTGATGAGGGTCAGGGCCAGACAGACCCTGCTGGTTACTCTAACTTTGCCCCAGTGTAGTGTGACCAAGGAAACTCAGGCTACACAAATCCATCACATCCTCTAGGACACTACACAACTGCTTCAAAGCCAGGAGTTCGTCTATTACATTGTGCCTTTAAGAAACCACGACTTAATGTTGTTATGCCTTTGCCTTTTGCCAGGGATCATTGAGAATGTTTCACATATACTATAAAACCTCCTATAATGACAAATTCTATTACAATGTTTAAAACCATATGTAAAACAAACCCTCCTGATTACTTTCTCTTAATATGCTAGGAATGTTTTTCTCTCATGTTGCACTAGTATGCTTCCTTCCTTTTTTTTTTTTTTAATGAGCTAAACAATATATGAAGTTTCTTTTTGCCTTGGCCACCAGGATGGTAATAGTTAAGTGTGGTGCTCAGTTTGTTTAACTTTCTTTAGCATAGACAGATTTTATGTTAAAACTGTTACCTCTCACCCCTCTTGTCATCAACATGGCTCCTGTTTGGGGTATTGTGGTTATCATTGCTGTTTTTGTCATTATTTTGATGTCTTTTAGGTAAGCTACCTACAATACTTGTTGGAATTAGCTTGTGGATGGCCCAGAGTTTATTTCATAAATGCACTATTTGCTGAGAGAATCTGTAAAAATTTAATCTTTCTCAGGACAGAAAACTCTTTTAAACTTCATATCATTTTTCTCCTAGGCATTAGGAGTTGAGAATAATGCTGCCTTTTTCTCAACATATTTTCATATGAGGCAATTCTTTGTTCTGTCAAATAGATTTATTTTCTTTATCAGGCAGAAATGTGGGCAAAAGAAAATGATCTCATTGCATATGATTCCTGACACAATACCCGGGGCTCCAGGCTGCAGTAAAATTTAGTTTCACAAATGACTTAGGAAACCTTTTTGGTTTTGAACACCTGTTCAAAGAAATCTTGTTTGGAAGTGTTCACTGTTGTTACTTCCTCTATGGCAACACAGACATGCTCTTGTCCTGATCCTTACATTACTATTGAATATGGAAGGGCTAGTGTTCACGTTCTTGCCCCAGCTTTTATAAAAAGAAAAAAATTATTTACTGAAGTCAACAAATTTCTAAGTCTTTATTTATAAGAATAAGCACAAACCAGCTGGGCACCTGTAACACCTGTAATCCCAGCACTTTGTGAGGCTGAGGTGGGAGGATCACCTGAGGTCAGCAGTTCAAGAGCAACCTGACCAACATGGTGAAACCCTATCTCTACTAAAAATACAAAAATTAGCTGGGCATGGTGCCAGGTGCCTGTAATCCCAGCTACTCAGGAGGCTGAAGCCAGAGAATTGCTTGAATCTGGGAAGCGGAGGTTGCAGTGAGCCGAGATCACACCATTGCACTCCAGCCTGAGCGACAAGTACAAAACTCCATCCCCACCACAAAAAAATATTGGCACAAATCAGTGTATAGCTCAAAGAGGTTTTGCTGTAAACACACTGATAGAACCATGACCACGATCAAACAAACGAAAAGTTACCAGCACCCCAGTAGCTGTCCTCTTGCCCTGACCCCAATCCCTACGTCCTCCCAAAAGGTAATCTTAACCCTGCTTTCTGACATCATTATTGCTTGCCTGTTTTTAATCTATGTAAAAGTAATCATTCAGTATTTGCTTTTCTGTGTACTTTTCATTAGTTTCACCCTCATTGTTGCATGTAGCAATTATTCATTCATTTTTATTGCTCTACATTAGTATTTAATTATATAAACACACCTCAAGTCTTGTATCCACTGTACTCTTGGTTTGCACTTTCATTTTTCCAGTTTTGCTCCCTTACATATAAGGTTGCAATGAATATTCTTGTATATGTTTTTTAGTGAATATATACATGCATATCTTTTGTGGATATACCTATTTGTTCTGGGCCATAGGTTTTGTATATGTTCAACTTTAGTAGATACTAGAAAAGTTTTCCAAAGTGGCTATACCAATTTTCATGCTCACTAGCAGAGTATGAGAGTTCCAGTTGCTCCACATCTTCATCAACATGTGTTACTGTCAATCTTTGTAACGTTAGTCATCCTGGTGACAACCAGTGAAGTTAGACGCCTTATCTTATGTTTATTGGCCATTTGGATATGCTTCTTTTATGAAATGCTTGTTCAAGTCGTTTGTTCATTCTTTTACCTTATAGCAATGCCATGAAGATACTTCCCTATATTTTCTTTAGGAGCTTTGTTTATTTTGCATTTAGGCTCATAGTCCAAATATAATTATGTGTGAGTTACATGTTAAGATTTTTTCTGCATAAAAATACAATTGACCTAGCATGATTTATTACAAAGATCATCCTTTTGCCACTACTCTACAGTGCAATTTTTGTCATAAAATCAATTGTTCATATATGTGTGGGTCTGTTTATGGACTCTTTAACATGACCCATTGTTCTAGTTGTCTTCCTTTCATCAATTAATATAACTTTGAGTTGCAAACATTGGTCATAAGACCTGATGCTCAGGAATGCCTGACTACAGGTAACAGGAAGGTTTGTAAAATGCTCGAATGCAGAAAATCCACTGAAATATCACAACCGGAAAGGATAGTAGAGATCATTCAATCTAATTCCCTTATTTTAAAAATGAGAAAGCAGGTCTACCTAGGTGTGCTCGATATCTCTACTCCACCTGTTATTCCCCTGGAGATGGGCCTCCAAGGTTCACATCAATGGGCTCCCTTATTTTCTGATTTATAGTTGGTTCAGCTTATAGGGAGCATCTATTTGAGGATGCAGAAGGGTGAGGGGTCAGATATTTGTTTTCTTAGCTACATCCCTGCAGGCTGCTAGTTCTTTCCATAGAAAGTTATGGCTCCTGATGGGAGGCCCTCTCCAAGAACACTCTTCTTCCAGGTACCCAATTAACACCTCCTTTCTTTTGCCCCAGGCCTGGAGTGGTAACACTATCTCACTGTTACTAGTCCCAGGGTACTGCACTGGGATTCTGATGACACATGACTAAAGGCATCTATGTTCCAAACCAGAGGATGAGAGACAGAACCCAAAGAATAGTCAAAGGGCACATTGCATCCATCTCTTAACAAAGGTTTCTAGAATCTGCTACATGACACTTCTGCTCAAATTTCATTGACTGTAACATGATCACTTGGCCATACCTAGCTATAAAGCTGAGAAATGTTCTAGTTAGCTAGGTGTCAAGGTAAAAATCTTATAAGTTAAAAATACCACTAACCAGGGGATAGCAAGTAGTCTCTGTCACCCATGCCATTTAATTCAAGTCTAGCCATTAAGCACATATGCAGTGCCACTCTGAGCCATCATGATTCTCAGATTCAGGAATGAATAGTACATGATCTTGGTGCAGTCTAATGCAGGACAGAGATTCTTACCTTCGGAAAATGACTGTGCCATATCTATACTTTGCATTTGGGATTCAAGAGGGCACAAGACATTGTCCCTGTCTTCAGACAGATGACCATGAAGACATATCTGTTAGAACTCTTAGTAAATGCAGGTTACCCAGGGAGACACAGACAGGAATAGAAGAAGAGAACCGTTCTCTGAAGGAAGACTGGGACTTTACCACAGAGACAAAGCAAAGACAGACTTTCAAGCTCAGAAGCAGCAAGAGAAAGACACAAGGAATGAAAGCACAGTGTTTCAAGGGATCAGCAAGAATTCCAGAGATCTTGGAATATAACCTGGGTAAGGATGAGGCTGGACAAGTCCACAGTGGCCAAGGAAGGTAGGACTCTTGTGTGCCAAGCACAGGCATTTCCCAAATGCCTCCACCCACCCATCCCCCAATCTCTTCTGTAGTACTTGCCTGTGGAAGATTTCCACTAAGCCACCAATGAACAGTAACGTCATATCCAGAAGTATATCAGGCTCAGGCCCAATTTGCATCCCTCAGTGAATTTACCAGAGATACAAATCTTAGAATTTCGCCCCTTTCTTGGCTTGAATGATCTAATGGAATTCTGGAATAACTTACTTGGCCAGACTCATTCTCAACCTTGGGAAAAAAGCAAGCTGGTGAGGGGAGAGGTGCAAGAGGACTCTTCCGCCCATCCATTTAAAAATTGCTCCAAATGGTTTATTTTCCAATAAAAACAAACATTTTAAATAAAAAAATTTTTTTCTTCCCACAGATATATTCTGGAAAGAAGAGGAGGGGGAAGAAGAAAGACTGTAAAGGAAGGAGCAGTACTGTTTTCATGAGGACCTACTATGTGCCAGACATTATTCTAAGTGCTGGGGTCACCATGGTGAACAAGACAGTCCCTGCTGTCTCTAGGAGTTCATATTCGAATGGAAGAAAATTATTTAAAATTGTACTTATTATCTCAGATTTTTTCAGGTTTTGATAAATACTATGAAGAGTATAAAATGGCACAGTAAAGAGTGACTGAAGACTCTTTAATTGGGGTATGAACAAGTTCTAAGAGGTGACAATTGAGTTATGACCTTGTGTTAGTTTCCTATTGCTGCCATGGTAAATTACCAGAAATTTAATGACTTAATCCCACAAATTTATGAGCTCATCATTCTGAAAGTCAGAAGTCCAACACAGGTCTCATTAAGCTAAAAGCAGGTTGTCAGCAGGGCTGCATTCTCTCTGAGGGTCTAGGAAGAACCCATTTCCCTACCTTTTCCCGCATTGAGAGGATGTCAGCATTCCTTCCTGTGGTCCTTTTCCTCCAACTGCAAAACCAGCAAATTGGCATCTTTGGATCCTTCTCTGCTTCTTATACTCACTTTCTTATCTTCTTATACTTAAAAGGACCCTTGTGAATACATTGGACCTACCTAGATAATCCTCCCATCTCTACATCCTCAACTTAATCACATCCGTAAAGTTCCAAGGATCAGGACATCATCAGGGTTTGGGGGTAGGAGGGCATGGGCGCGGAAGAGGGTTGTTACTCTGCCTATCACAGATCTAAATGATGGAACAAAGGCAGTTATGTGAAGATCTTAGGAAAAACCATTCCAAGCAGAAGGAAAAGTAAGGCAAAGAACCCAGAGTGGGAATGAACATAGCACTTTTAAGGGACAGAAATATGAAAACAAGGCCACATCTCTGGAATCTAGTTTTCTCTGTCATATCCTGGAGAGGAGGTTTTTTCTGTGGGCATGTCACATCTCAGAAATCAGAGAGAAGCACAGCAAAGCCCCCTGGCTCAGATAACACGGCTGGCGGGTATTTGCCTATACACAGACTTGCTTGTAGCCTATCTCTGACACTTTGCCAAATTCTTCAAAATCTTACATTCTATTAAGAAATAACAAATCGAGTGCTATTTTTAACACACTTGAAAGTGTTCACTGGAAATGCCCACCTTTTGATTTCATGTTGGAACCCATTAGCATTGATTTTTCAAACATACCACCATTGATTCTCTAACAGCACGTCAGATCTCCAGCTGAAGGAAAATAGACTCTGAAGAATAAAATGACAGCCCAGAGAAGGTTTAAAATGTCTAGAAAATAGATGTTTATCTTTCCATATGGATATGTGGTTCTTTTAAAAAGTGAAAGCATACAGTTTGAATCATAAAGTAAAATAAATCAAACTGTATTCTACAAACCTCATAGAATAGATGTTTTCAATATTCCACATCAGCAGGACGATGGAACAAGGAGAAGGTCAAAACTGAACTTCTCCAGGGTTTATTTTTCTGTTGTTGATTCTCTCACACCAAATGAGCTAATCAAGCTTGTCCAACCTGTGTATAAGTTGCTACCCTGCATGAAATCAAATGGACACCCTGTCAGGGATGTCTAATTTTTTTACTTCTCTGGGATACAATGGAAGAATAAGAATTGCCTCGGGCCACACATAGAATACAACAACACTAACACACTAACAATAGCTGATGAGAAAACAAAACAAAAATCTCATAATATTTTAAGAAAATTTGTGTCTGGCTGCATTCAAAGTTGTCTGGGGCCACATGTGGCCTGTAGGCCGCAGGTCAGACAAGCTTGATTATATGTTGAAATCCGAGCTCCCAGCACCTGAGAATGGGACCTTACTTGGAAACAGTATCAATGAAAACATAATTAGCTCAGTAATTATTCTTTCTTTCAAAAGAAAAATATTTTTTATGTTTGAATTTTCCCAGTTTTAGTGAACCTCAGTATCTACTAAAATGCTGTGGTATATACATCCTAACAACCACCACCACCATAGTAGTAGTTCCACATGTGCTGTAATTATGATGTCAGAAGGTAGAAGAGATATTGTGGAGACTTCCAGAAGGCTCAGTCACACCCCAGCAATGTGCTCTGAGCTCCTGACAGCTCAGTGTATGGCATCAAAGGAGATGAGACAGTACATGAGGATGTTCACATATAAGGAGTCAACTAATCGCTGGTGGATGAGCAAGTTGGGGGTGCTGGGGTCCATTCCTGCTGGACAAACCCAGCCTCCTTACCTGCTATTCTTTACAATGTGGCAACTCTCTTTTTCTTCTCTATTTTCCTTACTTGTTTATTTTATTGTTATTAATATCGCTAACATAAAACCTTTTGAAATATAATATGTAAAAGACACCATCATCCCCAATTTATTCTTCCCAAAAGCAACAATTATTAACTGTTTCCTTTGGGTCTTTTCAGAATTGTCCTTCTACATAACATAAGATAGTATAGTATTGTATCAGGTCATAATACATCTTATCGTAACTGTCTTCCCCTGTGAATGGTGTCACACTGCACGCATTGTTGTGCAACTTGCATTTTTTTTCACTTTGCTCAGTACCCTGGGCGAACTTCCATGGCAGCAAGTCAGCATTTTGAAAGTGCCCCATGCAGAAATGCAGACTTCATGCTTTCTCTGTGGTTCACTGTTTGTGGCTAAAGAAGAAAGTTACTGAAATGTGTCCAGACCATGGCTTTCAAGAGAAAGGAATCTATTGTGTATGTAACTGACTTCATCGCAACGTATGATTTTGATTTGTCAGTTAGGATATTATTTTCCTTATCACATCATCTGAGATAATTAAAGGACTCTGAAATGTCGCCTTCATTCCTCTGATGACTTGCGAACAGAACTCTTGAAAGGCTTTCAAACTTGTCATCTCAGTACATACCCATTTGAACACCCCAGGTCAATTAATTTTTCTAAGAGAATGTATTACAAAATGAGCTACAGCGTGAATTCATTACCATAAATTATGAAACAAGAGGTCATCGTGCTTGCAAACTTAGAAGAAACTTTTAAAAACAGAATGAATATTTCTTCATAAATCTTATAATGTGATGATCCACTTTGCATTTAGAAGGACATAAAAACAGTATGAATTCTTCCTAGCGTATTTGGTGATTCCCTCTTCAAAGTGGTACCAGTGCCTTAAATAAGGGATTAAATGAAGATTTTTATTAATATCACACAAAACATAGTTTTGAAAAGTGATGAATCTGGCCGGGTGTGGTGGCTCACTCCTGTAATCCCAGCACTTTGGGAGGCCGAGAAGGGTGGATCACTTGAGGTCAGGAGTTTGAGACCAGCCTGGCCAACATAGTGAAACCCAGTCTCTACTAAAAATACAAAAAATTAGCTGGGCATGGTGGTACATGCCTGTAATCCCAGCTACTCGGGAGGCTGAGGCAGGAGAATCACTTGAACCTGGGAGATGGAGCTTGCAGTGAGCCAAGATCGCGCCATTGCACTCCAGCCTGGGTGGCAGATAAAGACTCTGTCTCAAAAAAAAAAAAAAAAGAAAAAAGAAAAAAGGAAAGGATAGTGATGAATCTAAGTTAATGTCCAAAGCACTAAAGCCACATCGAATAAAACTAAGTAAATTTTCCCCTTTCTTAAGCAAAGCGGACTTCAGTATGGCCTTAGTGCTTTGAGGAGACAATGTAACTCTTTATGGAAGTCTCATCCCAGTGAATGCACAAGTGCAAAATGTTTTTGTTTTTTTCGTTTTTGTTGTTTTTTTCCCCAAACGCAGAACTTTTATCAGTTTGTTTTGTCAGGCCCTGGCCTTTGAACTGTTTTTAATAGAAAATTAATAAATCTCTGCTTTGGGATATATCACACTCTCTTAAAAAGGAAAAATGCGACCTGAAGTAACCTATTTCTTCCTATCAGCAATAGCCCAACTTAAACCAGATATATTCTGTGGTGTATGGTATATGGGTTTTATGACCAAACAGACCTGCTTCATTTTGTTTTGTTTTGTAGCCGCATTTTTGAGATAAAATTCACATGCCGTACAATTCACTCAAACTTGGTTTGGAGTCCAAGTTTTTCAGCTTCCCTAGGCTTCAGTCTTCTTATCTGTAAAATGGTAATAAAAATAGTACAACCCTCTGATTTGCTGTGCAAATGAGATGCTTGTGTTCAGTGTATCCCATGGCTAAATAAATGAAAGCATAACAGAAAGAATAGTTTTTCATCTTTTACACACTCAACTTGGTCATTGAACTTTATAAGCAATCAGATCTCTGATTCTGATTTTCCACTTCGACAGTGAAAACCTTAATTCTGTTAATTTATGTTAATTTCAGGTACCAAATCTAGTTTAATTGAGTACTTTATCAGTCTCTACTGATTAAACACTCACTCAACGATAGATTCTGCCCCTCCCCTGCCTTGGGATGGACCTGGGTTCACAGGCAGCCGCTATGGCAGTGTGGCTGGTTTGCATCTGTCCGCTGGTGCTGCTGCAGTGGAGACTTCCATCTGGTCTCTTGGGATGGGCAGTGCGAGGAGATGAAGGTTCCAGGGATCTTGCTTGTTTCCTCTGTCATCTTGGGCCCCAGGAGCTACTTGTTGCCGTCTCGATGCCCTCCAAATACTCATGGCAACAGGGGACATCTACAGGGCTTTGTCTCTCAAGGGGCCCCAGCAGAAAATGAGAAATGAGGTAGAGGTCCACCATCACTTTATTTATTTATTTTTTTGAGACAGAGTCTCTCTCTGTTGCCCAGGCTGGAGTGCAGTGGCGCAATCTCGGCTCACTGCAACCTCTGCCCCCCAGGTTCAAGCTATTCTCCTGCCTCAGCCTCCCAAGTAGCGGGGACTACAGGCACCTGCCACCACGCCGGGCTAATTTTTTGTATTTTTAGTAAAGACGGGGTTTCACCATGTTAGCCAGGATGGTCTCGATCTCCTGACCTCGTGATCCACCCACCTTGGCCTCCCAAAGTGCTGGGACTCTTGAACGCCAAACTACAAGCTTCCTTCAGCACTCGGAGGTACGAGTGGAAGCAGGGCTTTTCACCATCGCACCTGACTTCCTCCTCTCTCCAAAGTCTCTCTGCTCCCCTCTCTTGTTCGGGTTTGCTGGGGAGCACAAGAAGCTGCGTTTTTTGTTCTGCTGATTTCCATTAACACCCCCTACCCACCCCACCCTCACCCCTGGCAAATAGAGGCCACTAAATGGAGGTGAGCATGAGGAAGAAAAATGGAGCAGGCCCAGCAGGTTGACGTGTCTGATTTGCCACTACAGCCACAGTGGTATTTCACATTAGTTTATATTCTACATGTTTGATGGTTATCTTACTTCTACTATCACAAAAAAAATTCTGCATTTCTTTCTCTGGATGCAGGTATTGTTACTTATTTTTCTCTCCTGGAAGATGAAATCTGAAGGAATTCATAATTCTAGTTTATGATTCTTTGCCCTCACCTCTTGCCTCCATTCTTTGATCTCTGATACCCTGTGTATGAGGTACTGTCTTATATGAAATCTTATGGGTTGGATAGACCCTTTCAGGGGTGTCCAATCTTTTGGGTTCCCTGGGCCACGTTGGAAGAAGAAGAATTGTAGTGGGCCATACATAAAATACACTAACACTAGCCGGGCGTAGTGGCTCATGCCTGTAATCCTAGCACTTTGGGAGGCCGGGGCGGGCAGACCACAAAGTCAAGAGATCGAGAGCATCCTGGCCAACATGGTGAAACCCCGTCTCTACTAAAAATACTAAAATTAGCTGGGCGTGGTGGTGTGCACCTATAGTCCCAGCTACTCGGGAGGCTGAGGCAGGAGAATCGCCTGAACCTAGGAGACAGAGGTTGCAGTGAGCCAAGATCACGCCACTGCACTCCAGCCTGGTGACACAGCAAGACTCTAACTCAGGAAAAAAAAAAAAAAATACACTAACACGATAGCTAATGAGTTAAAAAATAAATCACACAAAAAATCTCATACTTTTTAAAGAAAGTTTACTAATTTGTGTTGGGCTGCATTCAAAACTGTCCTGGGCCACATGCGGCTTGCAGCGGGCCTTGGGTTAGATAAACTTGATTATATGTTGAAATCCTAGCCCCCAGGACCTCAGAATGAGACCTTACTGGGGAACAGTGTCATTGAAGATATAATTAGCTCAGTTAAGATGAGGACATATTGGCGTATGGTGGGCCCTAATCTAATATGACTGATGCTTTGTATAAAAGAGGGAAACTTGCAGCTAGTTGGGAGGCTAAGGTGGGAAGATGACTTGAGCCCAGCAGGTCGAGGCTGCAGTAAGCCAAGATCGTGCCACTGCACTCCAGGCTGGGCAACAGATGCTGTGTGAAGATGAAGGCAGAGATCAGGCTGATGCTTATGGAAAGCCAGAGATTGCCAACAAACCACCAAAAACTAGGAGAGAGACCTGAAACAGATTCTCTCTGAGTCCTCAGTAGGAACCAACCCTGCCAACACCATGATCTTGGACTTCTAGCCCCCAGAACTGTGAAATAATAAATGTCTGATGTCTAAGCCAGCCAGTTTATGGTAGTTTGTTACAGCAGCCCTAGAAACCTAATATATGGTACATATGGTTTTGTCTTCCCAACCCACTTATTTTTCTGGGAAATCTCTCTCCCTCCCCAGTTACTGCAGGAGCAGCCATGTTGATCAACATGGCCTCCTGCCCCGGTAGAGTTCATTGAAAATTGGCATTTGAAACCAGAGAACAAGTCTTCAGTGACTAAAGCTGAAAAGTATGAAACTCAGGAACTGCCAACAACCATGTTTTCTACAACAAAAAGAAAGCCAGTCTGCAGAAGACAAAGCTGGAATCCAGAGCAGCAGAGGTGAGGCAAGGGGAGAGAGCTGAGGGTTTCCCGCTCTAACTCCACTGGTGCCCGAGGTCTCAGCTCTATCCTAACTTGGCTGTGACTTGAATTCCAGGACACTAAAGTGGCTGTCCAGTAAATTCTTTTTTTTTTTTTTCCTGTCAAGCCAATTAATAAACAGTCTGTGGTACTTACAACTCAGACTTCTATTTAACATCTCCAAAACTCACTCAGTCTCATTTTTCGTAATAAGTGGAAGTTTGCTGCTCTAACTGTATCCTTACCAGACATGGGTGCAGGATCCAGAAAAGAGCATTAATAAAAATTAATGTTAGTCAAGAAATATGGCCAGAGGCAGTGGCTCACGCCTGTAATCCCAGTACTTTGGGAGGCTGAGGTGGGCAGATCACTTGAGGTCAGGAGTTCAAGACCAGCCTAGTCAACATGGTAAAACTCGATTTCTACTAAAAATACAAAAAAAATAGCCAGAGGTTGTGGCGGGTGCCTGTAATCCCAGCTACTCTAGGAGGCTGAGGCACGAGAATAGCTTGAACCTAGGAGGCAGAGGCTGCAGTGAGTTGAGATTGCACCACTGCACTGCAGCCTGGGTGGCAGAGAGAGACTCCGTCTCAATTTAAAAAATAAATAAATAAAAATAAAAGTCAAGAAATATATAATAACTTGTTGAACTTTCTTTCTGAAATTAAACTTTAAACCATCATAAAATACAAGAAATTAGATTGATTTCTTTACCTTCTAAATTAAAACCCAAAATAATTCATTAGCAGGCAACTTTGATTTTCCTTAACAGATGGGACTCTTTTTAACCTCTAAATACAGCATAGTTCCTTCATTAAGATAAAGAGTCATTTTGCAGAGTTGATTGGGATATCTGTGAAGGAATCATTTCAATGATTATGTTTTCGTTGCTTTTATTTTCATTATTTGTTTATTTTATTATTAATTATTATGAGAGATGGAGTCATACTGTATTGACCAGAGTGATCTCGAAGTCCTGGCCTCAAGCAATCCTCCTGACTTGGCCTACCAAATGCTGGGATTACAGGTGTGATCCACCATTTCCAGCTAGCTTTATTATTAAAGGACATATTAGTCCTATGATAAGTTTCAAATGCCTGGCATTTTTCCTGAGAAAATAGATTATATTTAGAATGTTAACAATAAGGAATTTTTCTGTCTGCCCATTACCACATTTTTTAAAAAATCTCAGAAACGAAGTACTTAATCTTAATTCAGATTTACACACTTCTTAATGGCTTCTGATATGTCTAGAGATGCAATCTCAAAGGCTACCAGCTTCATGTCAGAAAAGGACAAGCAAATAAAATTTGATGCTGGAGACTAGGAAACAAAATTCAGTAATTCTCATGCTATTTTGTATACTAATCAGGGAATGCATTAATTTTCTGTTGCTGCATAATTACAGTTTACCCCAGAACTTAATGTCTTAAAGCAGCATTCAATATTTATGATCTCATATGGTTTCTGTGGGACAGGAATTCAAGAGTGATTCAGATGGGTAGTTATGGCTCAAAGCTTCACGTGAGGCTGCAGTCAAGATATCAGCCAGGGGTGGAGTCTCCAGAAGGATTGACATGGGCTGAGCCCTTCACTTCCAAGGCGGCTTGCTTACTCTTTCATATGACTGGCAAGTCGATGCTGGCTGTTGGCAAGAGGCCTCAGATCCCACCATGTGGACCTCTTCATTGTGCTTCTTGAGTGTCCTCATGATATGACAGCTGGATTCACCCAGAGTAAGTGATCCAAGAGAGAGCAAAGATAGAAGCTGCAATTTTTAAATTACCTAGCCTTGGGTGCCACATACTGTCATTTGCACGATATCCTATTGGTTACACAGGTCAGCCATATTCAACATGAGAAGGTGACAATACTGGGAGGTAAAACTCATTGGGGGTATCTTGGAAGTTTCCTATTCTTACTCTGGGTATCAATGAGAAAAACATTATTATGTTAAAAAGTATGGAAAATGCTTTTCAAAATGAACACACCTAAGAAAATTTCAACAAAATTCGTAATAGAGCCATAGAATTCTAGAATCAGAAAGAAACTTGGTTATCAACCAGTGTAACTTGGTCATGGAGGCTAAGTCTCTGAAAGGTGAGAATTTTTTTAACTTTGTATAGCAAATTAGTGACTGGATCAGGCTTAGATCCAGGCCTCTTTACTTCTCTGGTTAGGGCCGGTGGTGAATAGGCTGGCTTGAAAATTAACATCCATTCCACTCTCCTTATAGTATGCCTTCCTACTGCAGCGACTGGAGAACCTAAAACCATATGTTTCCCAAACTCCCTTGCAGCTAGGGTTTTGGATATGATTTGGGTTAAGGCAATCAGACTGTAGAAGTGAGAGCTGGAAACTGGAAGTGATATAGCAAATAGGCTACTGGAACTTGTGCCGCTGCTGTTGGCAAAGGTGGTCATTGCAATGTTGGGTTATGTTGTGGCAGAGGTAGCAGAGGTTGTGCTGCTTTGGTCACTACTGGTGACAGCCAAGAGGCAGGACTCAGAGGAGTTACTATGGACATAGCAGGTGTTGTATGGCTTTAAAGGTAATCATTAAAATTAGCCTACAGTCCTAGCTAGCTACTTGGGAGGCTGAGGTGGGAGAATCTCTTGAGCCCAGTAGTTTGAGGCTGCAGTGAGGTATGATTTCATCACTGCACACCAGCCTTGGTGACAGAGAAAGACGCCATCTCTAAATAAAATAACACATACAAATATAATAAATAAAACATTAAAAAAAAAAAAAGTAGACCGGATGCAGTGGCTCTTGCCTGTAATCCCAGCACTTTGGGAGGCCGAGGTGGGTGAATCACAAGGTCAGGAGTTCGAGACCAGTCTGGCCAAAATGGTGAAACCCCGTCTCTACTAAAAATACAAAAGTTAGCCAGGCGTGGTGATGCATGCCTGTAATTCCAGCTACTCAGGAGGCTGAGGCAGGAGAATCACTTGAACCCAGGAGGCAGAGGTTGTTGCAGTGAGCTGAGATCGCTCCATTGCACTCCACCTTGGGCAACAGAGAAAGACTCCATCTAAAAATAATAATAATAATTAATAAATAAATAAAAGTAATAGTTGCAACAGCAGTTTCCTGATCCCTGAAGAGCAAATTAGCTAATGTGTTCTGGAGCCAAGAACTTCAGTGGTGGTCACCACAATCACAAAGGTGGAGAAGGAATACCTGGCAGCTTCCATAGAAGACTAGCTCGATGGAGTAGTTCTTGGAGTTGTTCCCAGATTCCAAGCCGGAGCTGTTATTCCAGTCCTTCCAACAATTTTGTAAGCACCTAATTCCCTATATTAAGTCATGCTTTCTTGAGATAGCTAGAGTGGTATCTGTTGTCTGCACCTAAATTCTATTACAGAGCATGCTAATACATAAGAATGAGAAAAGCAGCCTGACCTAAGGAAACTGGCCTGACACTTAAACCTAGGTCTTGTTGTTGTTAGGAACTAGCCTGGCACTTAGAGATGGGTCATAGTGTTCTTCTGTTGAATAAAAACAATTTCTCAGAACATCAGCATCTTCAAGGTCTCTCTGTTGACCATGATGGATCAAGACATAAACAAGACCACTGTGTATCATGTCTGAACACAGACAAAAATATGAACATTGCCCAAACCACAACAAGGACCAATCATCCCCCTGTTCTTGCTACTCTGAGTGACTGCTGCTGCTTTACCAATTATAATCTTAGTCTCCCTCTTTTTACAGAAGATTTATTAAGATACCCAATCATAGAATTACCCCTTCTTCCTGAGATCACCCAACCCATACAAAATTTCTTTTACTGCTCCCTAAGTCACCTAATGCAAGCCTAAATCCTGTAAGTCCTTTCTAACTCCCTCTTACTAAGAGGGTTCCCCATGGTGTGTGGTTTCCTTCCCTGCAATAGTAATAAAATCAACAGATGTGTTCCTGCCAATCTTTGGCTGAAAGGCATACTAAAGTTGAAAAAAAAAAAAAAAAAAAAAGGTCTGGGTAGCTGTCTTCTGTCACCCAAAGCACAATCATATGTATCAAATGATAACAAGAAAATTATAAAAGAAAGGATAGACAGTAACATATAAGGCAATTGAAAATTACAGGCAAGCAATTATACAGTGAATTGAACAATAATACAATTTCTTGAACGTCCATTATAGTAGCATTCTCCAGAGACACAGAACCAATAAGAGATAGATAGATAGATAGATAGATAGATAGATAGATAGATAGATAGACAGACAGATAGATAGACAGACAGACAGATAGATAGACAGACACAAGAGGGGATTTATTAGAATTGGCTTATATGATTATAGAGGCTGAGAAGTCTCATGACATGATGTCTGTAAGCTGGAGACCCTCGGATGCTGGTAGCATGGCTCAGACCAATTCTGAAAGCTTTTACAGAACTAAGAAAGCTGATGGTATAATTCTCAGTCCAAGGTTGAGGGCCTGAGAGCCAGAGGTGGGGGCCTCTGGTGTAAGCTCTGGAGTTTAAAAGCAAGAAAGGCTGGAGTTTTGATGTCCAAGGTCAGGAGAAGAAGAGTCGCCCAATTACAGGAAAGAGAGAAGAAAAATTACCTTTTCCCTGCCTTTTTTGTTGTATCAAGTCCCCAGCCAATAGGATGGTGCCCAACCACATTAAGGGCAAATATCCCCCACTCAGTCCACAAACACACAAACCAGTCACCTCTGAAAGCATTCTCATGGACCGTCCCAGAAGTAATCCTTCACTGGTTCTCTAGGTATTCCTTAATCCTGTCAAGTTGACACCTAAAACTAACAGTCACACTCACACTATGGCAGGCACTCATGACAGTCATTTACATACATTATTGACTTAATCATCTCACTACTCTGCAAAATAGGTATTTTAATTACCATTTTATAGGTGAGAAAAACTGAGGCTCTGCAGTCCAGTGACCTACTTGACAGAGGCCTACCACCTACTAAATAGCGGTTCTGGTATGCAAACTCAAGTTGCTAACAACCATGTGTTTCCACCCAGTAATAGAAATAATGCCGATATTTCTGAATAAAAACAGTATTAGGTCTTCCACTTCGGTCTTATTTATCAGACTAGGAACATATCTATTCTACGTATATGTAATGGGTACCTACTATGAGGAAATGTTTCAAAAAAAGTATTTGACTGAGTGCCCATTTCCTAGTTAAGGCTGAAGGTTAGTTAATAGTTTTTTTTATCTCTGTCCTGGGAAAAATATAAAATCCACAAAATGAGAATATAAGTAAGCTACACAAAAATCTGTGTGCCTCTTTCTTAAAAGATAAATTTCATATGAAATGGACAAATAATGTACCAGCTTGATGCTTAATGGTAAAATTGAAGAAATGAGAGGAGTTCGCTACATGGAAGAAGTGTCATTAATATATACAATGTGAGTTCATGATTGAATTTCATCACCACCAGTCATTTCTGCACTAGGAGAGGTTATAAAAGTGGTTAGCTACTTCCTACATTTTGAAATAATCACATGGTTGTAAGTAAAAGCCTCTGTGACCATCCCCTCAAGTCTAGGAGAGTGAGGAGTGTCTGGATCAGTTCAGGTATCTGGGGGTAAAAAATGAGCTTTTACAAGCAGAACAAAGAAACCAGTATAATTAATATTTGAACATTGTTTATTTTTATATGGAAAACACTGAAAAAAAGAAGCATAGTTACCCCTTGACCTGACTCTTGTTAGCCTGTGACAACAGAAATTGTTCAAGAAGCTGCCAGCGATCCAGAGTAACCAGAGGGGAAAGGAGGATGTAGGGGATTGTGTTGTATACTTTGGTTATAAGCAACAGAAATCCAACCCCATTTGACTTAGGCAAAAGGGGGCTTTATTGGTAGTGGAATCAATGAAAGGGTAGGAATAACTATGTTGCAAGGAAAGCAGGGATGCAACAGACTTCAGGAGTGACTGAGCCAGTACCTGGAACTTACTAAGCCTTCAATAAATAATGTTGAATAAAAGAATGAACTAGAGATTGGAATGAAGCTAAGACTGTCTTTGTCTGGCTTCATCCTTCTCACAGATTCACCTTCCCTACTTGAGATAATATATGGCCACTGACTGCTTATGAGGCTTGCATCCTATAACTTTTGCTGCCAGAGAGGACTAATGTCAATCACTCTCAGTTCCAGGTGGAAAAATCCCAGGAAAAGACTGATTGGGCCAGCTGGGGTCAGGTTTTTGCCTCCAGGCCAATTAGCTGTGGCCAGCATGGCAAGGTCACATAGTTCCCACAACGGCCATGTGAATTTCAGTGGGATGTGGGGGCAGGCTTGGGAAGTGGGGAAGGAGGAATCTGGGTACCTTAGGGTGCTATCTTCAGCCTGAAAAAAGGGATGGCACTAGAGATAGCCCTTAGGAAACATATTACTGTATCTCTGTATTAGTTTGATAGGGCTACCATCGCAAAGTACCACAAACTAGGTGGCTTACACAATAGAATTTATTTCCTCATAGTTCTGGAGGCGAGAAGTCCAAGAAGAAGGTATCAGCAGAGGTGATTTCTTCTGAGTCTTCTCTCCTTGGCATCTTCTTGTGTTCGCATGGTTTTGTCTCTGTGCCTGTCTATATCCTATGGACACCAGTCATGTTGAATTAAGGTCTACCCTAAAGATCTCACTTTAACTTAGTTGCCTCTTTAAAGACCTTATCTTTAAATATAATTACATTTTGAGACACTGGGGGTTAAGACTTTAACATATAAATTTAGGACAAGGGGTGGGATGGGGGGAACACAAGTCAGCCCGTAACAGTCTCCAATAAGAATATTGTTAAAGATGTTTATTACATAGTGTCTTCTTTAAGTTCTTCCCGATCTGAGTATCAGAAAGAGTTGTGTGGCTTCTTTTTCGATTATTGAAACTATAGTTTGCCCAAATGGTCATGTTTTTCCTTTATTACTGGCTTTTCTGAGCCTTATTTACTGATGTGCAACCCATTTGGAGTAAGTATATAGGACTTCATGGTATGAATTTCTGTGAAGTCCTATTTTACAGCTATATTTTATGTTACTAACTTGTGTTTCCTTTTTCCTTTCTCACACATTTGTAATTTGTGTTACCTTGTTGTATGGCATAAGTATCTGCATATCTTGTACATACCATTTATGGCAGCAGTCCGCAACCTTTTTGGCACCAGACACCAGTTTTGTGGAAGGCAATTTTGCTGCAAATGTGGGGGGAGGTTTTCTAATGATTCAACCATGTTATACTTACTGTACACTTTATTTCTATCATTATTACATATTCACCACAATGGAGAATCAATGGGAGCCCTGAGCTTATTTTCCTATAACTAGATGGTTCCATCTGGGAGTGATGAGAGATAGTAACAGATCATCAGGCATTAGATTCTTATAAGGAACATGCAACCTAGATCCCTCACATGTGCAGTTCACAATAGGGTTCACCCTCCCATGAGAATCTAATGCCACTGACCTGACAGGAGGCAGAGCTTAGGCGGTAATGCTCACTCGCCCATCACTCACCTCCTGCTGTGCAGCCGGGTTCCTAACAGGCTGTGGATCTGTAATGGTCCATGGCCTGGAGGTTGGGCACCCCTGTTTTATGGAATAAAGTAAAATATCAATACTCAGATAAATAAGCTCTAATTAATCAACTATAGTTACATAAGTAGAACATTATCAAGACAAAGCAGAGAAAATTTCCATGCTAATAATAAGTGTCCTTTGTAATAAGTCACCTCAAATCTTTTTTTGGAAGGAAACAGAACCTATGAAAGACTATATAAATCAGGAAAAAAACAAGATGTGCCACAAAACATGTTTTAAAAATCCAACAGTAACTAGGCAAATTGATGCTTAAATTAACACAAACTGGTAAAAATAAGCATCCCTAAATTGATTTTTCCATATAGTTGCCTCAAGGCAGACAAAGTGTAGAAGGAGTTGGATTGTTGCCAGACTGAAAGCGTTTTTCTGAGCTCCATCAACTTCTATTAATGGGCAGTGACGCCACTCTGGCCCCAAGCCAGCCACCCATCATACTTCGATCTGTTTGACAGGCTGGCTGGAGGCAGGCATTGCATCAGAAACCTGGCACCATAAACAGCACTGGTTTAAGCAAAGCACCTCCAGAGAGAACTGACTTCCTGTGCCATCAGCAGAGACAGCACAGGGCTTCCTCCCAGGGGGCTGCTTGGTGTTGAAGGGCAAACTGACTGGACCCTCCCGGGGTCTCTGTGGAGCCTCCCAGGGTCTCCGTGGAGCCTCTAAATCACTGCCCCCCAATCCCCACACTGTGAACAGCCAAAGTGGAAACTAACCCAAACAGCCTGGGAACCGTTGGTTCTATTTCATTTGGTTAATGTGGTGGTCCTCTCAAATGTATTTTCAAAGGTACATGGGCTTTTTCTGAATTCTCTGCTTCATAGGCTGTCCCAAATTACATTCAGTGGTGCCTTGGCATGAGTTCCAAAATGGCAGTTTAAAGGGAATCCAGCAAGTGCCCACAGTGCTCCAAAGGGTGATAGAGGTATCAGTGCTCCTAATGGGGACATGCGTGCTCTGGTATCCTTTCCCAATTAAGTTGGAGCATGGGAGATAAAGAGAGAAAGGCGAGGGGAGGAAAGGGTTTGAAATGTCATACAGGCTTCCTAGACCTGAAAAACTCGCAGATAATAGGTGAAGTGGAGCATGTATCCCAAGTCCACAAGGACTTGTAAAGACAGAATAAAATATCCCTCCAACAGACTCACGCAACGCAAACAAGACATTAGGGAAAAACTGATGACATCTGAAGAAAGCATGGACTTTTGTTAACAATAATGTGTCAATACTGGTTCACTAATTGTTACAAATGTACCATCCTATTGTAAAATGTTATTAATAGGGGAAATAGAGTGCAGTAGAGACAAATTTTCTGTACTATTTTTAAAATAATTCTTTTTTTTTTTTTTTTTTTTTGAGACGGAGTCTTGCTCTGTGCCCCAGGCTGGAGTGCAGTGGCGCGATCTCGGCTCACTGCAAGCTCCGCCCCCCCGGGTTCACGCCATTCTCCTGCCTCAGCCTCCCGAGTAGCTGGGACTACAGGCGCCCGCCATCTCGCCCGGCTAATTTTCTTGTATTTTTAGTAGAGACGGGGTTTCACCGTGTTAGCCAGGATGGTCTTGATCTCCTGACCTTGTGATCCGCCCGTCTCGGCCTCCCAAAGTGCTGGGATTACAGGCTTGAGCCACCGCGCCCGGCCTAAAATAATTCTTTAAATCTAAAACTGTTCCAAAATAAAAAGTATTTCTAATACACAGGTACACATACATACACATGCTTCCAATATATTTGCTTTAAAATAATCCAGGAGGCAAGAGGAGATATTGGTGGGGGCACTGTCAGAGGAAACAAGATTAACCATGACTTACTGATGATTACAACTGGGTGATGGATACATGGGTGGATACATTACATTATCTCCTCTACTTTCATACATATTTGAAATTCCCCATAATAAAAAGTTAAAAAATAATGCTCCCATTAAATTGCAAACTAAAAAGATAAGTATATAACATACATTTACAATATATATAATTCATCTCTTACAAAAACCACTTTATATATATGTATACTTAGACATATACAGCCAGCCCTTTCATATCTGCAAGTTTCACATCTGTGGATTCAACCAGCTATGGATCAAAAATATTCAGAAAATATTCAGAAAAATATACAAAACAATTAAAAAATAAAAATATGACAATACAAATAATGCAAATAAAAACAATACAGTATAACAACTATCTACAAATCATTTACATTTTATTAGGTATTATAAGTAATCTAGAGACAATAAAAGTATATAAGAGAATGTGTGTAAATTATATGCAAATACTACACCATTTTATACAAGAGAGACTTGAGCATCCTCAGATTCTGGTATCCATAGGGGTCCTGAAATCAATCCCCCATGGATATTGGGATAACTGTATGATATTCTGTATATACATATATGTGTACACTAATTTACATATCATATAAACCATTTATATATGCATATACATACATATAAAATAGCAAACAGTAAGAAGAGATTTAGTCCAGGCCACTTTTTTGCTATGTGAGTATATGCATACTTTGCAGCTAAAGAGTAGTATCTTTTATTCGTGCTACAGAGTGTGGACTTTTCGTTTTGTATGGCACATCAATCGTATTAGCCTGTGTCAAAGAATATGCTTCGGTGGCTTTACTTTGATTGGGATGTCAGGCCAAGTCCCAGCACCATCTTTCCCCTAGAATCAATGGCACACACTGGCTTCTTCAGTGTGATGAAGTGTGACCCCGATGGGGTCAGAGCCAATGGAGCCATAGCTTTGGAAGGACATTTTTCTCTGTGGTGTTAAAGCAGGCAGCTTCCGTTCTGGGTTTGATCTGAGTGAAAGCTCTTTAGCCACCTACGACATGAAGCTGGGACTGATAAGCTCCCCTGCACTTTGCTTGCCACACCCCTCACGGCTGATAGAGCAGTGCCATCAACAGTTGGAAGCCATTAGTAAGAGAGAACCTGGCATTCTCTTTCCGAGAGTACCCTATTAAGCTCTTCTTCCTACATCCCTTTCAAATGAGAGGCACCAGCATTCCTTCAGGTGCCTAAATAATAAACTGGGAACCATTCACCCTTGACTTCTCCATCTCCTTAATCTTCGAGAATCCAGTCAGTCTCCAAGTTTTGCAGATCCTGCTTCCTTCACTTCTCTCAAATCTATTCTCACCTCTTCATCCCTGTTGCCCATTGAAGTTTCAAGCCTTCATTCTTCTGGACTATTGCTATGATCTGCTACTGAGCCTACCCCTGTTTTCAACCCCTACTGTTCAATTCGCTGCTGTCATGAAGACAAGAAAATATCACTCACTTTCGGGGAACCTCCTCAATATTGCCCCCACAGCCTTCAGGATGATGACTTTGGTTCTTAGCTTGGAATACAGCGTTCTCTACAATCAGGCCTCTGCCTAGCTCTGCTTCCTCTCATGCCCCATTCACCACCAACTTCAGCTACTTATAGTTCCCAGACCATGCCAGGCTATGTAATATCTCTTTGCCTTAGCTCCACAGTCCTGTCTTTCCAGAATGCTCTGTTCTTTCCTCCCCTCTAGGTGAACACCTCTATACTTTTCAAAACTGAGATCAAGCATCACTCCTTAAAGAAAGCTCTCCTGGGCCAGGTGTGATGGCTCATGCCTATAATCCCAGCACTTTGGGAGGCCAAGGCGGAAGGATTGCTTGATGAGATGAGACAGAGATTTGAATTTATAGCCCAGTAAGGGCAATACTATCTCTTTCCTGCGTTTTAACTGTTGCACCAGGCATAGTACTTGGCATATATTTGGCACTTAGTAAATGATTATTGAATAAACAAAGATGTAAATAATGCTCTAGTTCAGAGCACTATATTGTTAAATATCCTGAATATATTTATTTAAGGCATAGTTTGCAAACAAGTCGTGTATTAGAACACCAGAATTTCACATCTGACAAAGCATGATCTGGCTCAGTGAGCCAAGTTGGTAAATCTCCAGCTGATGATGAATTGCTCTTGAGACCCTTGTTATAGGCAGCCTCAGGAAGAGGCACAGGCCAGTTATACCGCTTCAAGCCGCCAGTCCCAGCTCTCTTGGAGAAAGCCAGCACAGTTGGGAGGGCTCACAATGGGAGGCCTGTTGAAAACAAGTCGTGGTTTCACCCTGTGTTTGTATTTCTGTTCAGGGAAGGGCACTTCCTCTTGCATTTGTAGGAGCCAAGTAATACATTCTGGGTGGAGGGAACTGGGAACTATGGTAGAAAGCCTAATGTTGGACACATGAAAAGGTGGCAGCATCTTAGAACTGGCTAAACACATATCTTGGCATAAGAACTTGGGTGGCAGGCAACCAAGATTTGGGGAGTGCTTTTTCTGCATCGTTTTCTGCTGAGATTGCAATATGAGGGAGGCCTTGTTGATGTGTGTAGTTTGTTATGCTTGGCAACACCTTCTAGTTAGTAGTGGTTGAGTGCTTGCTAACTTGTGAATTCTTCAGAAGAGAATAGAATATAAAAAGCCTTCAAGCCTCTCCTGTCTTCCCCGCATTGTGGCTAACTCAGGGCAACCAGCAGCAGTGAGCTGTGGACCCAGGCACTGGCTAGAGAAGTTGACAGACCACGAACACGGGGCAAGCTGAGTCTTTCTGTTTCACTTCCGGCATGTTTTTCACCCACAGGGATATTTTGGTCTGTTTCAAAGAAGAGGAAATCAGCCCCTAGCAGACTGTTTCAGAAAAACAGCAGAAAAAAAGAAAAAGAATTAAAGCCATATCTCTTGGAGAGAGAGATAAAAATCTGGATTTTGTTTGAAACAATGTTTCCATTTCCAACACCTCAATTCCATAAGAAGTCGGAGAAAAAAAGTCTTTCTGGGGTTTCAGTATGCACAGTGCATTTATTCTCTCTCTCATTTCTTAATTTGTCAGTTTCTTTCTCCAAGTACCAAATCCAGTAAATGTTCTTTAAATGGAAAGAAAAAAGCAATAATGAATGCCCGAAAACAGTTTCCCAACCAGCCAGCCAAACCACAAGTATCCAAAAATGTGATTTCATTTTTAATAATGTAGAAAACTGAAGAATATCAAGTAGAAATATAAAGAGAAGGAAAACATTGACTTATTCTAAACACCAATAAAAAGGATTTCCAACTTCAGATTGTTTGTAGATGACGGATGAAGAGAAATGGCTACTCAGTGAAGGAATTCAGAACCCGGTGTTCACAAAATTAAGAAGATATTAGCGATCAATGAACTCTAAACCCTCATATGGGTTTGCCTTCTCTGAATCCTTTGAAATTCACTCTCTATTCAATGTCCAAATTTCCTTTATATGTAAAATGGAGCCAAGGAACCCACACTGTGAACTCAGAAACTAAAGACAGCGTAGGGTGAAGACATTCATGTTGTAACCTGTGTCTTTTATGCCAACTCTGAGAATTTAAGGAGCTGGGGAGGCCAGTAGGCTGACTTAAGCCCACAAAGGATGGCCTCTGATCCCTGAAGCTGGTGGAAGAAGCAAGATAATTCCTAACTACTCAGGTGACATCTCTTCCAAGAAGTTTCCTCTAACCTACTCCCTAGCCCAGGAGGGAAGGCTTAGACCCCTCATCTGTTTTCCCAGAACACCTGGGCATATCTCTTATTGCATCCAAATGGTTCTTATAATGCAACGCAACACAATACACAGTATCTATATGTCTCCCTTGTTAGACTATGAACTCTAGAGCAGGGATATCTTTACTTCTCTGGTGCCGAGTATAGTGGCTGGAATATCAATTAACTAATTGACATGAATGCTTTCTATCTTTGTATCTAGATAACTCAGGCCATTTTAGTTGTTCTATCCTATGGTTATATCATTCTTACCGTATTTTAGTACTGGCAAATAGAATTCATTATTTCTCGGGATATATCAGCTAATAATTTCATAAACAGAGAAACTCACTACATGTGGACCAGGGCTTCCCAAACTTTACTGTGCATGCAAATCACCTGTGGATCTTGCTACAAAGCAGATCTTCATTCATTTGCCCTGGAAAGGGGCCTGAGAAACTGCCTTTCTAACAAGCTCCCAAGTGCTGCCAATGCTGTTGGTCCATAAAGTAACAGTGGCTTGAGCCAGATAGAGTTTAATTTTGTTTCCTGAAAGTTAAGTCAGAGATTAGCAGTCCAGGCCTGGTATGGCCGTTCTGCCACATCATCAGAAGCCCAGACTCTTCTATCTTTCTGCTTTACTATCCTAGGATCTGTTTCCCCAAGGTCTCCTCTTGTCCCAAGATAGCAGCTGCTGCTCTAGCCATCACACCTATATTGAAGTCAGCAGAGAGGAGGAAGCACCAGGACAAATGGCTGCACAGCTGGGTCAGCCTCTTCTAAAGGAGCTGTCAGGAGGAGCCCACCTGACAACTTTCACTCGTATCTCACTGGTCAAAAGTGTAGTCACCTACCTAAAGGAAGGCTTGAAATGTGATTTTCCTGTGGGGAATATGTTGCTGACTACAATGAATTGAGTTTCTCTTAGTAAGGAAGAAGGGAGAATGAATGCTGGGTAGATGCCAGCAATCTCTACTATGAGTCAGATGAGATTGTTGTGGATCCTCTGTTACTCACCTGTGGTTAGTAACCTCTGGATTGTGCCCTATTCCTGAAGAGAAACCAGTTACTCTGTTAAGGTCCATGTGAAACATCAGCTGTCTTTGTGACAAGTTCTGTCTCATAGGCTCCTTTATTGTGCTTATTGACTAAAGCCATCATCACCCTTGGCTGTGAAACTTGAAGTAAGATGAGGGGGACCGGAACTTCCTACCCTCACTGCCTCCTCTTTGCAATAACATTAATTGTCAGAGCTTAGTTTGGCCCGGGGCTTATTTGCGTCCTTGTGCTCTCGGATGCCAGGGAAACATGGCTACTGTGACATCAGATGAGATCCTGGCTCAAGGATACTGGCAGGGTCTCTAGCTTATTGTCCTTAAGGTTATGGCGTATAAATAAGGGAATGAGTCCAAGGGGATGTGCTGTTCTTCTTGCTTGGTGCCAATCAGTTCATTCCTTGAGTAACAGTGGAGTCACCCAAAGTGAAGAAACAATTCCAGCCCATTGATTTCAGGCTGAGCACTCACAGTTTTTCCCTGGCTCTTTGCCCAGGATTTCCAGGGAGTAGGCAGAGGCTAAGAAGCAATATATATTCCTGAAAGGAAGGCTTCTTGAGTGATTAAAATGATGGTGTCTGTTGGTGGCTCACAGGCAATAACAGAGAACACAGGCAGGGTGCCCTCTGAGATGCCCCCCCGATTCCTGAGTCATGATGTGGAAGACAGGGAAAGTGCACATCAGCCACAACAGGAGAGAAAAAGGTAGTTGTTTGTTTTCCTTCCCTTCTCCTCCCATCTCAAGGAATTGATTCCTCCAAAATCTCAATCTGAGATAACAAAAACAATTTGCAAATTCAATAAACAGTGCATTCATTCATTATTACTAGAACTACATTCATGGAAAATAATTTATATAAATTAACCAAAAGTTGCTTTTTTAAAAAAAGGTAATATGATTTATTTAGATGGGTTCAACCATCAGATTTTGTGGGGGAGGAGGGTAATCCATGAATCTATATGTGTGCTAAGCATTGCTATAAATTGAATGTGTTTTTCATTTCTATTTATTACTATTTTTCAAGTCCTATAGGTGCAGTTTTAATTAGCGAAATTAGTGAATTTTAATTAGTGAATATTTTAAGATGTGACTAAATTTTTATCTGAGAAAATACATTATGGCAAAAAGCAATCACTAGATACTAAAAATATAATGACCATTATGTGAGAGTATGTAGCATTCAAGTATTAAAAAAAGAAGTCCTTCTACCTGAACATGTTGGTGTAACTGAGCCCACGTTCAGCTGCCCACTGCTTGAAAGTGAGACACGAGAAACGAGGTTGGGTATGCCTTGTTATCCCCCCTGCCTTTATAGTTTAGACACAACAAGAGCATTAATGTTAAACTAGAGATCATGGGCAGCACAGCCTGTGGCAATAAGATACCAGATTATAAACAGGACCTAAGGCCATACCCGGCAAGGGTTAAGTCTCCACCCCAAGATAAAAGTGGGTCATGTGTTACATGCATGTTTGTTCAGTACACATGTGTCAAGACCACCTTCATAAATATTTATAGCTACTTCTGTAACCTGTAAAATATGTATGTTGAGCCAATCTATCATCATATCCCCACAGGAGCCCTAGATGCAACTGACAGTAGGGAAAAAATGTATTGATTTTCTTGCTAATATGGTAGGCCATTCCAGGTTTCTGCCCTGGTGTGAGAACCAACCAATGCTTTAAGAGATTTAACAAGTGCCAAATATGTTAAGACATTAGGTAGTATATTAAGTTTTGTTTGTAAGTTTGCTTCTAGCAAAATCACTTATCCCATGGATGTGGACCTGCATCCTTTTCAACCAAGACATAGATCCTTCTAAAGACCCGGAAGGAACAAGGGCCTGAACATCAGCTCACTGCCAGGTCAAAAAGTTTCATTCCACAGTTGCCCCACATTGACCCTGTTCAGCAGGAAGTAGCCAACTGAGAGATGACATCCCATTGTCCCTAATCCCACAGAATTGTGGAATGAGCCTTTGACAGTGGGGAACTGTAACAGTGAAACAGCAAAAAAAAAAAAAAAAAAAAAAAACAAAAAACCTAACATAACTAATTCCATTTTTATTTAAGGGGCCTTTACCCATTCCTGCACGTTGGGTAGGGTAATTTTAGAGCACTGAGATAATATGCAAAAACAGCAACCAAATATTAAATGGAACTCTGGGATTAAAGGAGAAGTATATAAACAACTAATTATGTTTTGTTAAACATTTACAGGAGCATTGTGACCCGACCGAGGACAAAGAAGTTCCCAGCCTCCTTCTCTCAGACCTTTCATGGTTCCTGATAGTTGGGGAATGAGCGGCTGTGCTGCTGCTGTAGCATCGGCAAATCATATACTTCAACCAATCTCCTCCATTTCTAATCCTAGTACTCACTCAGGTCCGTCCCTCCGTCCCAGAGACACTGTCAGCCTTTTATTATAAAATCGCCGTCTATGATTTTTCAAGAAGTCCTTGAATAGCTCTTTGGTTAAGTAGATCTAAGGCAAGTCGCCACCAATCATTTTGAAAGGAAGTATGGAAGGGAATATTTTTGACTCAGCAAGGAACTGGAGCATGGCTGCTCTTGGTGGGAGGTGATAAGCAATGCTGCTGCATTGCACCTCCCACCCCCACACACATACACACACACATTCAGTACCCATGATTTTATAACGGGCTAAGGAGCCTGCAGGAAAACGAGGTGCAGCAAAGCGTCCTCCTCAGTGTGACTCTGTAGTTTCCCTGTCACTTCTCAAGGGATAAAAATCTTTGTTGTGCTGTGGGAAATAGTAGATACTCAAAGCTCTTTGAAAACCTTTGTGATGCACCCTCTACAGTGCATGCCCAAAACCCTGAGTGCAGTGCCCTAAAGGTGCTCTTCTCTGTGGGTGGCTAGGTTTGTAGGAAGACCCCCCAGCCTTCCCTCCACTACTCCTGGCAGAATGGCTCCAGCCCCATCCCACGCCAACTTCAACCAGAGAGCTCCTGTTTATTTTATGTGCTGAGATTCCAAACATAATTCTATTAATCTTTTTTTAAAAGGCCTCTTTTAAAAACATTTTTGAAAGCTACTGGTCTCTTGTATCCACTGAATTTGGGGAATATCACATCATATATATGTGTTTATATGTATGTGTGTGTCTGTCTGCACACACAAACATATACATATATATTATAATCTATAATAATACAACATCTTTGTAAAAATATATCAGGATATGACAACAATACTGAAGCAGCAGTGGTTGGTGCACAGGTCACACCTGTGAAAGGACTGTCTTGTATTTTTCTGGCCTGACTCTGGTGAAGAACAAGGTGGTATTGAACCTCTTGGTGAGTCTCAAGAAAAGAAACAGAGTGATGGGACCATGTCAAGCTCTCAGAACTTCTTTATACTCCTTCCTGATTTTTTGATTTTTTTTTTTTTTTTTTTTTTTTTTTTTAATGAGACAGATTCTTGCTCTGTCATCCAGGCTGGAGTGCAGTGGCACAATCTCGGCTCACTTCAGTCTCTGCCTCCCACATTCAAGCAGTCCTCCTGTGTTAGCCTCCCAAGTATCTGGGACTACAGGCACGTGCCACCACACCCAACTAATTTTTGTATTTTTAGTAGAGATGGGGTTTCACCACATTGGCCAGACTGGTCTCGAACTCTTGACCTCAAGTGATCCTCCCACCTCGGCCTACCAAAGTGCTGGGATTACAGGTGTGAGCCACCACACCCAGCCTCCTGATTTTTTTTTTTTTTTAATCAATCTGATTTTAATAGACAGATTCCCAAGCCTTGATTACCCCATCTCCCTCTACTGAAGGGCCCTAGGAGAACCCTCTTTTGAGTTGTCCCCACAAACTCCTTTTACTCAATATGATGGTCAAAGAGAGGTTGTAAAGGGTGCACAATTTTATGAATACCTTTTTAATCTATCCAGATGTTCTCCTGCTCGGAATTACTATTTCGTCTTATAGGCCAGAGGGTAAGATGAGACCCTACTCTGGCAGGCATAGTGGCTCATGCCTTGTAATCGCGGCAATTTGGGAGGCTAAGGTAGGTGGATTGCTTGAGTCTGGAGTTTGAGACCAGCCTGGGCAACATGGTGAAACCTCATCTTTAAAAAAAAAAAAATAGTACAAAAATTAGCCAGGTGTGGTGGCACATGCTTATAGACCCAGCTACTGGGGAGGAGAAAGCCGAAAAATCGCTTGAGCCTGGGAGGTGGAGGTCGCAGTGAGCCGAGATAGAGCCACTGCACTCCAGTCTGGGTGACGAGAGTGAAACCGTGTCTCAACACACACACACACACACACACACACACACACACACACAAAAGAGAGGCTCTATTTCTACAGACAGTGATGAACTTTATTCCCCCATGTCACGGTCCTTGTAGCTTAAGGAGGTAATGAGAGGTGACAATGTGCTAGCAGCCCTCACTCTCAGCGCCTCCTCGGCCTCGGTGTCCACTCTGGCTGCGCTTGAGGAGCCCTTCGACCCGCCAAGGCACCCTGGGAGCACCTCTCTGGGCTGGCTGAGGCCGGAGGCACCTCCCTCTGCTTGCGGGTAGGTGTGGAGAGAGAGGCGCGGGCGGGAACGGGTGCTGCACTCGCGGGCCAGTGTGAGTTCCAGCGGACGCCGGCACGGGCACCGGCTAGGCCCCCGCACACGCAGCGGCCAGCCAGCGCCCCTGGCCCAGGGCAGTGAGGGGCTTACTCTGCGGAGGTTGCGCCGGGTCCCCCAGCAGTGCTGGCCCGCCAGCGCTGCATTCAAATTCTCGCGGGGCCTTAGCTGCCTCCCCGCGGGGCAGGGCTCGGGACCTGCAGCCCCCCATATCTGAGCTCCTCCCCCTGCAGTGGGCTCCAGCATGGCCTGAGCCACCCGGAGGGCGGCCGCCCCCTGCTCTGTGGCAACGGGTCCCATGACAGCCCAAGGGCTGAGGAATACAGGCGCCGCTGGGGACTGGCAGGCAGCTCTGCCTGCAGCCCCGCTGCAGGATCCACTGGGTGCAGGATCCAGCTGGGCTTCTGAACCGGATGGGGACTTTGAGAACTTTTTGAGCCTGAGGACTGTATGTGCACCAATCAGCACTCTGTGTCTAGCTCAGGGTTTGTAAATACACGAATCAGCACTCTGTGTCTAGGTCAGGGTTTGTGAATACACCAATCAGCACTCTGTGTCTAGCTCAGGGTTTGTGAATACACCAATTGGTACTCTGTAGCTACCTAACCTAGTGGAGACTTGGAGGACTAGCACTCTGTGACTCTGTGTCTAGCCCAAGGATTGTAAATGAACCAATCAGCACTCTGTGTCTAGCTCAGGGTTTGTAAATACACCAATCAGTACTCTGTGTCTTGCTCAAGGATTGTAAACACACCAATCAGCACTCTGTCAAAACGGACCAATCAGTTCTCTGTAAAGTGGACCAATCAGCTCTCTGTAAAATGGACCAATCAGCAGGATGTGGGTGGGGCCAGGCAAGGGAATCAAAGCAGGTTGCCTGAGCCAGCCAGGGGCAACTCGTTGGGGTCCCCTTCCACACCCTGGAAGCTTTGTTCTTTTGCTCTTTGCAATAAATCTTGCTGCTGCTCACTCTGGGTCCACGCTGCCTTTATGAGCTGTAACACTCATTGCGAAGGTCTGCAGCTTCAGTCCTGAAGCCAATGAGACCACGAACCCACCCAGAAGAAGGAACAACTCCTGACGCGCTGCCTTTAAGAGCTGTAACACTCACCACAAAGGTCTGCAGCTTCACTCCTGACAGCGAGACCACGAACTCACCAGAAGGAAGAAGCTCCAGACACAGCTGAACGTCTGAAGGAACAAACTCCAGACACACCATCTTTAAGAACTGTAACACTCACCACGAAGGTCTGCAGCTTCACTCCTAAAGTCAGTGAGACCAAGAACCCACCAATTCCGGACACAGTATTTGAGGTTAGGCTTCTCTGACCTTTTGCCCATTCTGCCAGGGGTGAGATGTTGAACACCACACTGAAGTTAGATGTTGAAGATTGAAGGTCGTAATCCCTATATGTTCAGTCTCATTCACTTATCAAAGAATATTTCTAACTGGATCCCCAACAGAATCCTTACAATGGAGTGCCATCTCCATTGGCCTCAAGAACTGATGATTCTTTTAATCCTTTCCTTATAGTGCGTGGGCCCATCACTTACTTTTTCTCATTGCCCACCTGCTTTTGCTGAGATATAATACCCTTGCATAACCTCCTTGGTCAGCGTAATCACTTAACTCCAGGAGGCCCCTTCAGAAAATCTGCAAATCGCAGATTTTCCCCTCTGAGAATGCTTGAGCATAGCTTATTCAGGCCTAGATAAGCTTTGTTTCTTCGAGAGAAGGCTTGTCCCTGTTGCTTCCAGCATAGACTCCTGGCCACAGGACCCAAGTCTGAATTTTGGGTGCGTAACTTACTTTGAGCAAGTTACTATTTCGGGTCCTCAAGATTCTCCTGTGAAAAATGAAGATTAAAAATAGTCCTTACCTCCTAGCGTCATTTGAGAGTTAAATGAGTGAGGGCATTCTATACATTTAGACTATACTTGGCCTATAATCAGCTATCAATAAATATTAGATACTATTATTTTGGCAAGAACTGGAAGTGACATTGGCTTTACCAAGTTCATTTGTCCATCTGTTCATTTGAAATGTATTTACTGATCCCCTATGATATGCCAGCTATTGTGATCAGCCACAATTAAGAACAGCCACTCCATACATTCTACAAACACATGTATGGATTCTAATGCATTGCTTTTTCCGAAGTTTTTTTATTTTTTTAAACATGATATGCCTTCAAAAAAAAAAAACCCGAATTTTAAAATGCTCATGTCCCCAGATTCCTGGTTATAAACTGTAAGTTCTCTGATTGGGAGAGCATTTGGTGGTCTACCTACTGTTACCTCTGAAGGCAAATTTTTACTGTCAGCATCAAAAGGACTAAGTTAGGAAACTCATGGCAGGAGATTAAAATGTTTTTTTCTAATGAAGTTTTCAAAATGTAAGCATGATTTTCCTCCACATTTGTATTCCTCTCTATTGAGATAAATACAATCTAAAGTGAGGCCTGTAGAATGAATCAAAAGTAAATAATATTTTAAAAGAGACCTTATGTCTGAGCAGAATTACTGCTCTAGTAACTGATCCATGGAGTGGGGGTGCAGAGGGTCCCACGTCAAGCCTTCAAAAGATGATGTTACGAGGTTTTGAGGTCAGGCCCTGAAGGGGTGTGGCCAGGGTTCAGATCCAGCTTCTACCATTCCTCCTGGCTGACCTTAGGCAAGCGGCTGGCTCAACTCTCTCTATGCTTGTTTTCTTTTCTATAAAGGTAGATAATAAAAATACATATCTTGTAAGAGTGTTATGAGGCTAAAATGAAGTGATACATGTAAAACATTTGTACATATGCAATAAATATTAGCAGTCAGTGCCAGTCATTGGTCTATATTTTTTCCTCATGAGCGATCTTTTAGATACCAATACCCTATGTCAGGAAATAGGTGTAAAAAAACAAACAAATAAACAAAAAGATACCAATGCCCTCTTAAAATAAAAATTCTTCACCAAAAAAATTGTTTAAATGTAATCTGCTACAATTCAGCTGTCTCAAGTTTCATTTAAAGATGAGGCGTAATGTGACATCCATTTTATAAGTACAAAAACTCAGGATCCAAGAATGGTTCTCTAAGTTTATAAAACTCATAGGTTTCAGAAAAACATAGCATAAGCTCAGGATATCTGTCTCCAAGTCCCTCCCCCTTTTTATTTTTTAGCTTCATATATCTGTAGACTGGAGTCGAGGGGAAGATCACTGTTTTTCAAAAACCGGAAATTCTCAGAAAGTACCATTAACTATATCTAAAAATGCACCGTGGCAGCTATTTTTAAGTCACTAAAGTCAGCATACTATCTATGCAGCAGCCATTCTTAAAGAAAGCTTCATGTAGAGTTAGAATATCAATGGGGAATGAATTCCAAAAGGAATGATGGGGGCCTGCACCTTGGTGACTACTGGACAATTGCATGAGGTGCAGGAATCATCAAACCAGTTTTGTACAGAGATTTTGAAATAGGAGAAAATGTACTTTCTCTCTCTCTCTCTCTTTTTCTCTCTCTTTCTCTCTCTGTCTCTCCAGTCCAGCAGTTTGAAAGCTGGGAGAAGTCTTGGCAGAAGCTGAAGAGCAGCCCAAGGTTTCCTGCTGCGTGAAGGCAAAAGCCTAGAGCTCATTGGAACAAGCCCCTCTCACTTAGGTTTGCTCTTCTGGAGAGCTGTGGAAGAGAAGCCATTTGCAGGGTCATGTAGAGTACAGACCCTCCAGAGGACCCGGCACCATCCCAGGCATTTCACACATCTTACCCCATGGAGTTGTTATGCAGGGGATTACCAAGAGACTATTTTGACACAACTGTTTTAACACAGAGCTTAAAGAATAAATTATCAGGTAATGTCAACTGCCCTATTTTGACCCTCACATCACTCTGGCTTGTCTCCTCAATTATCATTTTTGTTGAAACCTGTTACCTACTATGTACTAATTTTATTATCTTTTCTAGCGCCCCTCTTTCCACACTCCCTGTCCCTGAACCTAGCCTACCCCACCCCACCACCACTTCATTCCTCCTTGTTGGTACCAGTTGGCAAAATCTATATTATTAGAAAATTTGTTTTGATAAAATTGACACTAATAAAATATCTGAAAATACACTTTTTTCACATCAAAGGATATTTGATTAAAATGAATTATGATAACACTTACTCAAAATGTACAAAAGGTTGAAAAATAATATTGCATTTATGATTCATAAGAAAATTATAGGAAATTTCTCTCAGATATTTGGAAGTAGTTCTGCCTTTGTATTCCTTTTTCAGGCTCAAAGTCTCAAAATTCTTCTCTCCATTCTCATACATTTAAGCACTTCTATGATGGCTCTTCCCTTTACATGTTCTGCTCATATTCTTGGTCTTTTCAAGATTGAATAAATAAAATTGATTTACCAATTGTCGCACATCCACTGTTCCACGCTGAACTGGAATTTGCATTTGTCAATGTGCAAACTTTGACCAGGTTGTCTATGTGGCCATTGCCTCATTGGTCTCTTAAACTTTATATTTAAGGTTAAAAAAAAAAACATGTTTGATGAAGTCCTCACCATTTGACTTGAGGACACATGTGGAGATGGCATAGTGGTTAAGAAAGAATACAGGCAACCTGGTTTTGAATCCTGGCCCCATCCACTTACACTGTAATGTTAGGAAATTCATTTAATTTCTTTGTGCTGCAATACACTGTGAGGAGTAAGTGAGTTCTACATAAAGTGCTTATTATCTGTGCCAGACATTATTTAAAGTGTTATATACATGTTAGCAATTATTTTTACTAATTTAAAATTGTGTGCATTATCTGTTTAGATGAACATTCCACTTAGTAATAATAAGCAGTTTTCTTTTTTCTTACTCAGTTTTGATGCAACTCTAGGAATAGAAATTGTGGTTGTGGAAAGAGGCAGGTTTGGGGCAAGAAGCAGAGTAGAGGTTGGGAAAAGGTATAGAGGTTGAGCATGGTTCAGGCATGAACAATGTACAGGTTTACTGGGTAGTTTTGTAAAAGTGCTATTAAAGGAGAACAGAAGAGATGAGATGATGTTTCCGTTATGCATACAACTCAATTTGTTTTTCACTGAAGGTTTTATTGCTTGATTTTTCTCCCCATAGCAAAATGCTCCAGAGATAAAAAGGTTGCCCCAGGAAGACTTCATCAAAATGTCATGTGCTTCGTTGTTTAGCAGGTAAAGTATTGTTGTGTTGTGAAAATGAAAAAGTGAAATGAGTAGACTTAAAAGCCTCATCCCAGTTCAGGCCCACTTCTGAATGGGCCTGATGGGGCCCATTCAGAGGGAAGAAGAAGAGTGGACGTCCCTGACTGAGCATCATGGAAAGTTTCAGAAGCTTAGGAAGGCTAGAGTCTAGCATCTCTTAGACCAGAACAAAGAAGTGAGTGGGCCCAGAGGATTGGAGTACCCAACAAAGCCTTTCTTCTAAGCTGGTGTTTGCCCCAGTCAGCCAGGAATGGGAAGCATTTGGCATCCCCACTGCCCCTCACCTCTTCCCACATCCATGGTAGGCAGAGCCAACACATCAGAGCAGTCACTCCTGATGAGCTCAGGGAACATTTCAGGTTTCCACTGCACATGATGCTCTAGGTAGGTTTCCCCTTGAGTGCCGTCATCAGGACTGGATATATAATTTGTAGGGCCCAGTGCAAAATGAAAATGTTGAAGCCAATGTTCAAAAAGTAGTAAAAATCTCAAGATGGCAGCAGCAGAGCATTAAATCAAATGTGAGGCCTTCTGAGCATGGGGCCCTGTACACAGGTTGTAAGCCCATGAAGTCAGCCCTGTCTGCCCTAGATCAATTCCCTGGAAACAGACATTGAATGCCTCAGATCAGCATGCCGGAGGCTCACTGGGGAGTGCTCTTGGAAATGCATATGTAAGGAGATGAGGGAAGCAGGATCGGCAAGGGGAGAAGCAGAACTGCAATACAGTTGCAACAGAGACCTCAGTGATCCCACAAGAAACCCTGAACCCTGGGGCTGAGGTTGCTCCTACAGAGACAAGGGACCAGAATCTTTACAGCTTCACCACATTGTACACCCAGCAGTCACTGGATGCAGGCCACTCCAGGGAGAGGGCATGGCCTTGGGCAAGGGCTATTGCCAGGGAGACAGAGACCAGCACTTCAGTTGCCAACTCTCCCCGTAGTTGGTATATGAGTACCTCATCCTGAAAGATCTGTGCTGAGACCACAGCATCCACTACGTATGCTACCTCCAGCCCATAGATGGCCATTATTTTCCATTCCTGAAATCAATGTGGCAATTGATTGACCTGCTGGGACCAACATGATGAGGTCGCTTTAATAAAATAAAACAAGGCAAACAGCAAGGAGAAAAAAATGCCAGGAAATGCACCAGGGAAAATGGTGCCTCTCCTTAAAGCCTGGAGCAGAAGATCCGAGGCACTGATTTTACGGGGAAACGTGGAAGCCCAGCAAGTATTTTAGCAACCTGGTGGCTTTTCTACTGTTTTTATTGTCTGTAAGAATTTTCTTATATTTTCCCTTTCCACAGCAAAGAGAAGCTGGCATTTTCAAAATGAACTCTGCTAAAGACTAGAAGGGAAAACAATATGTAATATAATAATGTCAATAACAATAATTAAGGCTTATGATTATAATAAGCATGACTTTGGGAATATTCTCCATCAAATGGCCCAGATTAACACAAATATATTTTGAGACTCTAGAAAACACAAAGTGCGTTTATGTCTACCAACAGGAGACATAAACACATTTTGAAATATGTATTCTAGACACAAATTTCAAAATATATTTTTCTGGAAAAATATATTCTGGACACAAAGTTCAAAAATGAATCACTGTAAAATTATTTTCTGGCTGCTTTAAAATTGCAAAATTGTAAGTTCAATAGCTTGTAGTTCTATTTGTAACAAAAATTTAGTTTTTAAAGGAAATTCAGTTAGTTAATTTCCAGGGCACTGAAACAAGTATGCGGACAAATATTAACTATCCTAAAGATGCTTATTTTATGAATAAGAGGCTCAATTTTAAAAAATATTCCAAAACGGTGTGTGTTTAGAAATGTATTACATGTCTTTCAGACTTGTCATGCATTTTTTTTTAAATTTGGAGTTCTTTTCCCCTATTTCATCATGATATTTGCAGGGTTTATGTGTGTAACTGTAAGTGAAGAAGTGGTGCTCAGAAATTATTTTAGTGGGGTCTAAATTATTGCAGGGGTGTCCAATCTTTTGGGTTTTCTGAGCCACATTGGAAGAAGAATTGTCCTGGGCCACACATAAAATACGTTAATACTAAGGATAGCTGATGAACTGGAAAAAAAAAATCACAAAAAAAATTTCATAATGTTTTAGGAAAGTTTATGAATTTGTGTTGGGTCACATTCAAAGCTGTCCTGGGCTGCATGCAGCCCTTGGGCCACAGGTTGGACAAGTTTGGCTTATAGGTCCCTATCCACTGAGAATAACCCAAAGGGAAGCAAATACTAAGCTCTGCCCTCTTTTTCACTGGATGTGTCGGTTCGTTGGCGTGGTTCTCCAGAGTCCCTAGCACTTGGGACAGAAGCCACACCTTAAGGGTCTTCTTCCACCCCACCCTCTACACCTAGCAGGACCCTGATTCAACCATAGCCTTACCAAAATCCAATGGTGGAGAAGAGGAATTCCCAGGCCAAGAGCGGTGGCTCAAGTCTGAAATCAGCACTTTGGGAGGCAGAGGCAGGTGGATGCAGGGTCAGAGTCCCGAGACCATCCTGACTACTGGCATGGTGGGCAGGTCTCTGCCTAAGAATGCAAAACAGCGAGGCGTGGTGGCTGAGGTGCCTGTAGTCCCAGCTACTTGGGAGGCCGAGGCAGGAGAATGGCGTGAACCCAGGAGGCGGAGCTTGCAGTGAGCCGAGATGGCGCCACTGCACCCCAGCCTGGGCGACAGAGCGAGACTCCGTCTCAAAAAAAAAAAAAAAAAAAAAGAAGAGAGGAATCCTGGCTGGAAAAAGTGTGTATATGGGGGAGGAGGGAGACCCTTAAATCAATGTCATTTGCCACGCTTGTTGGTTTCCAAGGACCAACAAACTCATTAAGTATTGAAAACCACTCTCCAAAGTACTACACACTTTGCTCAGGGCTGTTGTTTGGGGTCAAAATGAAATTATAGCCATGAAAGCAAAGCAGAAAGGATTCCAAGTACTGACAGATGCTTCTCTTGTTCATAATACTTTGTGTGTTTCTGGACAAGTAAGCCAACAATAAAATAAGTATTTCCCAACAAGATGAATAGCTCCATGAAGGCAAAACACCTTTCCTCTGCACCTTTGCACAAGGTAGGGCCTCAGTAAAAATGTGTTGACTCTAAAGGAACATGACTTACTATCCCAGCACACAAAGTGAAATTTAATGTTCAAGTTCCATTAAGTTCTCACTAATTAAGCTGGAAGATCTTCCAAAAGATCATTAGTGCAATGCAAAATGCATAGTAACAGGTAACATTCGTTGAGTGTTTTTCTACCATACAGCACTGTTCTAAGTGCATTACACACCTATAGTACCTGTGAGGTATATAATATTATAACCATTTTTAGATGGAGAAACTGAGACATAGGGGTGTTAAGTAACTTGCCCAATATCCTCCAGCTACTAAATGTCAGAGCTTGGATTCAGATAGGATCATAGCCCAGGTTCTTAAGCATTAACCCTCAGAAGGATAAAAGCAGATGCTTGTTACTGATACAATATGAACCTGGTTCCTGGAGTCCATTCCCTCGTGAGGTCCTATGTTTAACCCAGACAGAACCAGGCACACTTTTGGTTCCAGCTTTATTCAGTCACCCAACTCTATCCTTTTAAAATGCAGAAACCAAGGCTTAGATGTATCAACTCTCTTGCCTGAGATAAGAAAACAAGTTAGGGTAGGAGGGATGCCAGTGCAGTTACTAAACTGTTCACTACCTAAATTACCACAGCACCTCAGCTTCAGGATCTAAGTATGTTTGGGGAAGTGAGTGAATGTCTTAAATTCCATTTGTGTCTTCTATGTTGCCATCACCCCCTGCTTGGGATACAAAACGCAAGCTTCTCAGTCCTTTGCCCTTTCTATTTGCAACTTGAGATACTATTTCACTGATCTAGGACAGAAGACTCATTTGAGGCATTTCTTAAACTGTGCAAATTCTCCGTTTCTATCCTCCGATTCGGGTTGGAGACCAGAAATCTCTTTTTAGCAAGCAAACCAAATGATTCTGATATCAGAGAGATACTGCCCTGGGCTGGGCGCGGTGGCTCACCTGTAATCCCAGCACTTTGGGAGGCCGAGGCGGGCAGATCATGAGGTCAAGAGATCAAGACCCTCCTAGCCAAATTGTTGAAACCCCATCTCTACTAAAAATACAAAAATTAGCTGGGCATGGTGGCAGTCACCTGTAATCCCAGCTGCTCAAGAGGCTGAGGCAGGAGAATCACTTGAACCCTGGGAGGTAGAGGTTGCAGTGAGGCAAGGTTGCGCCACTGCACTCCAGCCTGGTGACAGAGCAAGACTCCGTTTCAAAAAAAAAAAAAAAAAAAATTACTGCTCTGGGTTAGAAGGATTATTTCTTATCTGTGGCTTGGATAAATATAAAGAGTGTGTATGTGAGGAAATCACAACAAATCCCCTCATCCCTCCCTAGCCTGGAGCAGACCTTGCTGGTAGTTGGAGCCCATAGGTCCTTGTATGTGTCTATGCTCCCTTCTCAGTGGTTTGACTGGGCTTCTAGGAAAGACCACACTACAAACAGGGAGCCCTGCAATGTCCTGCATGCAGCCTTCACTCAGCCTGCGTGTGTGCTGGGCTGGGGGTGTGGGAGAATGTGATTTGACTGTGTTCAGGCTGCCATGGTGCACAGACAAGCTGGGACTCTGTTTGCAAGGCCCAGTTTCCATTCCTGCTGGTGCCAACAGCTCAATGTGGGCAGTCAAAACTCCAGATTCCTTCAGGGAGAGCCAGTTATCTGCCAAACTTCCTTTGTTTTCCAGGACTCTGTCTTGGCATCTCTGCCAAGGACATGTTTTGGCTGGATCCACTCCCCTGGCGTCTGCACATCTCTGGGAAGCTATGCTAAGAGAGAAACATGGCCCAAGTGGTAGCAGGGGAGCCAGGGTTCTTGTCTGGTTAAACACAGGACCCCACATGGGAAATGGGCTTCAGAGATCAGCTCCTTATGGACCAGGGACCAGCATCTTCCCAAGACTGACATGCACCCCTCAACCTTTTCGGAGATCAGACTGCTGATGGGAGCAAGGACATGCCAGGCTTCTTGAAATCTCTGATGAACTCCTCTCTGTTCCCCAGGAGAGGAGGTGCAGGGGGTAGGAGTAAAGTTCTTCATGTCCCTGTTAAAGAGGTAATGCTTTTTTTTAGTGTAATCTGCTCTGGGCCAGTTTGAGGTTTTACAGTGGGGTTGAAACAGACTTCAGCATTCATTGATAAGGAATGGTTATAGTGAATGTGGCCATTCTCCAATCACTTGTATGACATAATCATGTATGATTGTTCTGATCTCACATCTACTCAAGAAAGCCTTGCACATAATTGTAGGTGCCATTCGAATTCCCATCCTTTAAGATTCCTCCTCTTGACTTCTAGGGGAATCTGTCAGCTAGTACTGATTGTAATGTGGTACATTGAGATGTTTCATATGTGACAATATCTTCCCAGTCTCCTCCAGAGAGGCAAAAGAGTATCTTTTTCAACTTTACATTTGCCATGGCACCCAGAATAGAGGCCTACATACAGTAGATGCTCAATAAAAGTTATGTGAATAACAGCTTGGTATAGAGGAGAATAAACTCATCATGTGGAATATGATATCCAGCATTTATCTATTGGCAGAAAGAGAGGTTAAAAAAAAAAGCATTACCAAATTGTTTTATTTGAAGCCTTTATAATGATATAAGCTAAACATCTGCTGAAATAATAGCCTGGTTTAAAAGTATGAATTTTTACTCTATGATAATTGATTATCCTTGCAACCATCCTGGATTTATTTTCCTACAAAAGAGCAGGATGTTGAGCATAGTTCTATGAAACATTCCTTTACAGAGGATTTCTCAGCACTAAATAAGAGTGCCTTCTAAACATTGCAAAAGAGGTCCGGCTGTTAGTTGGCTGGGGACAAGCACTGAGCTGTCTCCAAATGGAGATGGCAGGATGATATAAACGTGGCTATATGATGTCATTGAAATGGCCTTATTTTCATCAGAAGCTAAATTCAAATACCCTCAGGGAGATGAGTTGTTATGGTTGGCTTTGAATTTCTACAGTTTTCTAAAATTCATTTTTGCCTCTGTAGATGACCCAAATTCAGTGAAAAGAGGCTTGAAAACCTGGGCTCCTCTGGGTGCCTGGAAAGAGAGATCAACAGTGACTACGCAGTGGCAGATCTGTAGCCTGAGCTCTGCTTACTGCACCAGATGTTGGCTGGTATGTCTTCCCAGGAGGTTTTTTTTTTGTTTTTTTTTTTTGACTGAGTATTGTTCTGTTGCCCAGCCTGGAGTGCAGTGCAATCTTGGCTCACTGCAACCTCTGCCTCCTGGATTCAAGCGATCCTCCTGCCTCAGCCTCCAGAGTAACTGGGATTACAGGCACATGCCACCATACCCAGCTAATTTTTGTAGTTTTATTAGAGATAGGGTTTCACCATGTTGGCCAGGCTGGTCTTGAACTCCTGACCTCAAGTGATCTGCCCACCTTGGCCTCCCAGAGTGCTGGGATTACAGGCGTGAGCCACGACACCTGGCCTCCATGAGGTCTTAAAGGTCATGAGGTCTTTAGTTCAAGGGCAAAAGAGTCAGAGGTTATGCTTCACTCTCAGTAGAATCAATGGATCCAGACCAGAAGCAGCACTTTCACCAAGATGGTGGGTCAGCTCTCAAAATGAGAAGATGCTCCAAGAGCAGTGAGGGTGCAGATACTCCAAGGGGTCTCCCTGCCTGTTTGCCTCCCCTCCTCACTTCCCTGCATGTGCACATACACACACACACACACAGGTACACAAATCTACTCCATTTCTCTCCCAAACTCAAAGCCATCCTGTGTAAGTAGTCCAGAACCTCCAACTTTGGAGAGAGAGCTGATCCAGACTCTTCCATCAATTTTCCCCACCATGTTCACAGAACAGGGACTGGGGGCACTGAGTACAACAGAGCTGGGGCACAGTTGTCAATTGTTCACTTGCAGAGGTGGGACCTGATGCAGTTATCAGAAACTGGCAGGTGTTGTATAGACAATGGGTAAATTGAGAGGAACCTGACACTAAACTCTCTCGGTTCAAAATCCCATCACCGCCACTCATCTGACTCTGCTTCCTTGTGCTTCAGTTTCTTCCTCTGTAAAATATGAATATAAATACCAACCTCATGGAACTCTCAAAGATTAAATAAAATAATCTTTTAAAGTGTTTAATATGATAAGAGCTCAATAAATATCAGCTAATATTATTTCCTACTTTTTCTTAAGGGAAAGTCTAATTTTCCTTCCATAATGCAAGGGTGGATTGATCTCTCAGCTGGGCATGATCTCACCTGTTTATGCTCCTAGTTTCTAATCCTCTCTTTCAGTAATGGTCACATTTAAACTACTCTTTTAGTTCTAATCTATAAGAAGGATGAGATGTCCACAAACTCTTCCAGAAAGAGCCAAGACTTCTGTAACTCAGATAACTTTGTACAAAGCACTGTGAAAGTTGCTGTGGAAAATACACAGTAAGTACTTAATCAATGTTTTAATTGAATTATTCCTTGGCTTCAGTAGGAAGGAGACTCACCAAGGTAAATGCAACACCCTAGGCACAATGGTAATCATATTCATGCCATAGTAGACTTGACCTGCCTTGAAGCTTCAAACACGGGTCAGAAATCCAGCTGTCCATCAGAGGTATTAAGTTGTATGCTTGTTATCTATTCAGATTCATTTTTAAAACTTCTACAGTGAGGCATACTCTGCACGTACAACATAAGAATCTGAGTGCACAGAAAAGTGGAAATTGAAATGTGTATTTGCCTTTCAAAGTTGGGGCTAATGATGAAAAGTTTTACATTTTGCCTGGCAGCACTTGAACTCACTAACATATATAAATGGTGGCTTCTCTTCACATTCAAGAAGCAACTGCAGGACTGAGAACATGGACCTTAGTCCACTAATAGCTGTGGACTGGGACACTGAGGTGCAAGATATCGGGAGACTTAACCAAGAGCCAGAATGCAAGTTTCTAGGAAAGACCTTTCAAGTGAGACAGTGTTTTCTATAATAAGCAATAAAGAATGAAACAGCATTCTGGCAAATCACAGGCATTTAATAAGCAGCCACTCAGCCCCAGGGGCCATGTTGGACATTGTAGTTTGAAGATCTCCCAACTTTGAAGAAGGACTTTCTGGTGTAGGGGACACAGGTGTGCTGGAGAAGTCTGTTCCGGTTCCGGCAGGGAGACACCAATTCTGGAAAAGTGAAAACAAAGGGTTTTCTCGAGGGGGAGACACATGAGCAGACTTGTATGGTCAAGGAGCTAGATGCTCATCAGAAGGATGGGCAGAAAGGAGGCTAAGGTCAAAGCTGCAGCACAGGTTAAAGTACAGAGCCATGAGGCAACCTTGTTGATCCAGAACATTGCAAGGTGTGTCCCAGGCCAGACTCCAGGAGATAGGGGCTCAAGAGAGAGGAGATAGGGGCTCAAGAGAGATGAGACAGGAAGATTGGGTGGAGGCCAAGTCATAGGCACTGTCCCCGCCAGGAAATGGATGATCAGATTTGTGTTTTCACCTTCCTGGGGGCAGCTGCCTGGAGAGGGGATTGGAGGTGGGGACACACCCCACTGTAATAGGCCAGATGACAGATGGTGACCAATGGAATGAGGTGGTGAGGTTCTGAGGGTGAAGAGGTGGGGGTGATGAAGAAGGTACTAAAGAGGCAGAGACAGAATCTAGTCACTCTTCCAGCTTGGAGGGAGGGAAAGCAGAGACCAGAGTGACAACCAGGTCTCCAACTTGAATACTGGGGAGAATGGGGAGAGTGGCGGTGCCACTCACTGAGAAGGGAAACCCAGGAGGGAGGAGAATGGTGCAGTGGGCTTGGAACAGCCTCTCCGCTTCATTTCTTGGATCTGGGTCACTGCAGATGACCTCTCAGACCTCACCTTTTGATTCAAAGTGGTTCCCTTTCACTCACCTTCCTGGTTAAGCGGCTTAGCTAATTATTAACTGCAGGAGGTGAAGCACAACATCCCAGCTCTACTTCCAAATGACTACCCTGCAGTAAAACCTAAAGACATCCTGGGCCTCAAGTGGAAGACACAGGCCCCTGCTCTCAGTACAGTGCCCAAGTAATTTGTCTTTGGGTGTGTGTCAGGGCCTAACAAGTACCTGCCATCTTTTCCTGGTTGAGTAGTAGGACTTAATAGGGTCTCACTGCAATGATAATTATACTGCCCATGAACTAAGTTGTAGATGTGGGTAATGGAAATCTGCAATAAGGCTCCAGGAGCTCAAGAGCACCTGCATGCATATTGAAAAGTCTTTGCCAAATAGCCAATGGGTGTTTAGTTATGGGTTCTCATCCTTACAGGGCCTCCTCTGGCCTCCACTGAAAGCAGGGCACCCTTATGGAGGGATATAGTCCTATAGGGAGCGTGGCTTGGCCAGTGGTCAGGATCTTTGGTGAACACAGCCCCATGTCAAGCACACAGCTTGGAAAGGGGAGCATGGGCTGGAATCTGTACTCCCACCACTGGTCCCCCCACATGCTCCCTCCTGCTTGACACAGCTTCAGCCACCGTGTGAGGCAGCCCTGGATCTTGAATAACAAACCTTAAGCCTCCCAAGCCCGCAGACCCCAGGAGGGCCCAGACTTATGAAGCCGTTTTTGAAGATTGGAGAATCTTTATAACAAAGAACAGTGTAAAGAGTATTGAATACTCACTATGCACTAGGCATTCCAGGTGATTATGCAAATGTGCATTAAATAAGTGAATAAACAAACAACATGTCCGGATATGGCCATCCAATACTGGATGGGCCTCAAAACATATTCCCAGGAAAAGGTAAGAGGAAGCATCAGAGAAGCTAAACACCACCAGATCATGCAAAAATTAAATTTCCTATTAATAGGAAGAGTACGATTATATTTTTCATTCCCAGTTTTTCCATTCAGATCTTAATGTCAGATTAAAATATTAATTGCTCCGCTTTTCAGCTACAACAAAAGTCCCTCATTGTTAAAATCAGGACGTAGATGTTAATTTACATTTGTGAGCATGGTGTAGAACTAGATCCCATCAAGGGGGTCCTAAATCATTTATTTTTCTTACTGAGCACACCAGATCATCCTGAAATGGACATTGCTCTATGAGAACAGAACAGAGAGCATGAAGGAATATATGTCAGAGGAATCCATCAGTGAACAGCTATTGAAAAACATTAAGAACCCATTCTCTGTTGTGCCATCTTCCAAGCCGTAAGGCCCACCACGTGAAGCAGAAGGACAACAGATTATCCTCCAAGCAACATGTTCTACATGCGTGTTCAAGCCTGGACCTCCTTATATTACTAGTTAACCATAAACAAGTGAACACAACCTCCCACTGTCGTTTGCTATGTTACTCACAGATAGTTTAGAGCAGCAGTTGTGAACCTTAGCACTACTGACATTTTGGACCGGATAATTATTTGTTGTCAGGGCTGTCCTGCACATTTTAGGATGTGTAGAGGGATGCCTGGCCTCTACCCATTAAATGATGGTAGCACACTTCCCACTCCGATGTGATAACCAAAGATGTCTCCAGACATTGCAAAATTATCCCTGGTTGAGGAACACTGATTTATGGTAACATTACCTTTCAAACCAAAGTTCATCCAGACACAGCAGCCAGCTAAGCATCAGAAGCAAAGCAGAGAGCTGCTCTACATGGTATTACAATGAGACAAGGACTTAGGACAAGTGAACTGAAATTCTCTTTGCTGCATGCAGTGGCTCATGCCTGTAATCCTAGCACTCTGGGAGCCAAGGCGGGAGGACCACTTGAGCCCAGGAGTTTGAGACCAGCCTAGGCAACATATAAAACCCTGTCTTTCAGGGAAAAAAAAAGGAGAAGAAGAAAAGAAATTATCTCACATTTAGGGTACTGAGTGAATAAATAATTTACTACAGTCCTGAGAAGTCATTTGTCTATCATCACTCCAATCACACCAAAGTTCTTGCTGATTCTTTTTTACCAGACAGAAATTTTTAAAAGGTAATGACAAATCTTTATTATACTGTATCTGTATATCAGATGTCTTTCAGTAGTAAGTGAAATAAATCCAACTTAAGGTAGCTTAAGTTAGCTTAAGCCAAAAAGAGAAGTCTTTTTTATTGGATCATGGAACAGAAAAATCTAGGGATAGGCCTGGCTCTAGATGTATCTGCATCAAGTTGTTGAAACAATGGCACCAGCAATATTTCACTTTCATCTTTTGATCATATTTTCCTCTATTTTGCTCTTATTTTCAAGGTGCTTTTTCCAGATGGTGACAGAGTTGGCCACTGAGGGTCCATGCTTACATTATACAAACTCTAGTAAAAAGAGATTTCTTTCCCAAGAGTTCCAGCCAAAGTTCCAGGGTGAAGTCTCATTGGCTAGGTTTGGATCATGTGCCTATCCATGAGCCAATGACTGCAGTCAGAGAAATGGAATATTCCAGATGATTTCCCCTAGACAGCCTCCAAGATGGCCTCCATTGGTTCCGGTCTCCTAGTCTTCATTGTGTATGCTTCTCTACTCAGTATGGGTTGGACTCATTTCTAATAAATAGAATAAAGCAATGGGATGCCACCCTCTGAGATTAGGTTACAAAAAGAGCGTGACTTCTGCCTTGCCCACCGTGTCTCTCTTTCCCTCAGAGCCTTCACTCTGAGTGAAGCCAGTTGCCATGTTGTGAACTAACCTTTGGAAAGATCCAAGTGTCACAAAACTGATAACTGGGTCCAAGATCCAGCAAGGACCTAAGGGCTGCCAACAGCCATACGAGCGAGCTTAGAAGCAGATCTCCCTGCTTCTAGCTGAGTCTTGAGATGGTTACAGCCTTCGCTGACAACTTGATTGCAGTCTTGTGACACACTTTGAAGCAAAGGTGTACAGTAAGGCCTGGCCCGCAGAATTCTGACCCACAGAAGTTGTGAGATAGTGTTTGTTGTTTAATCCACTATGTTTTGGGGGTGATTTGTTATACACAATAGAAAACGAATACTACTATCCCCTTCTCCCTTTCCCTCATACACGCTATGGCCTAAGAATGGGGAAATCACAGCCCCAAGGGAATTCTGGCACTCAAAAACACATATTCATTATAACATCCCATGTAAGCTCTTTTAACTGAATATATAAGTTTCAAAATATAAAAGGAAATTGCTCACTCTTCTGACATCTTACCCATAGAGGGAAAAAAATGTAAACTTTCATCAGAAATAGATTTGTACCGACCTGGCTTCCAAGAAACTTTGCAAAACCACATCTTACGGGGTTTGGGGGATGCTGGCCCGGTGCTGACAGCTGTTTACCCTCCATTCGCTCCCTGAGACAGAAACTGCTGGAGACTGAGTTTGAGTGGAACTTTTCTATTGCTTTAGACCTGTCTTCTCTGGATGCCTAGCTTCCATCATTATATTAGCTTTGACATACTCTCTATTAAAAGGGATACTTTATTTCCCTTCCTGATTAAACAGGAAATTGAACAATCCAAGAAGCAGCTGAAATATCCATGAACCTTTTGCCATGGTATCATGAATGTGCAGTTCAATTTTGAAATATTGGCTTTGAGGTCTTGATTAAAATTTTTCTTCCAAAATATCCCTGAAGTACTAAAACACAGTACTTGTAAGCTCTGAATTGCTTCAGGTGCTCCAAGATATGTTATATGGAGGACTGCATTTTCCTAGTTTTGCTCACTTCTATATCTTCATTTACTATACCTGGCTCATGGTAAATATATCAGGAAAAGTAAAATCCCTGTAAAATATCTGATCACTAGAAAGAGTGAAAGCGAAGTACTAAGGAGACTGTGGCTTGCTAATGATAACCCCCTGGAGCCCAAACCCCTGCTAACTGCCCATGATGAAAAGTCATAAAGTGGTGAGAACTTGAATACCAGGAGAATTCAACATCATAACACTATTACCTAGGACCATTGAGAATATATTATTTTGTGCAGTTACTGCATAGTGTGGTATATAATTGATACTATATAGTATGCAATTGATTGATTAATTTATTTTTCCAGGCAGTTTGATCTTGTAAGATGCCGAATGGGACATTGATGGATTCAGTCAGTATGTGCTTTCAGATAAATAGCTGCTCAATGATCTACTGGATAGCTGTAATCCTTCCATAAACCTTGAGATTCTTACTAACTACATTTATTTATAATGAACTGAGCACACTTGAAAAGATATGGTTACTCATAACTGAGGTTAAATGAATTCTATTCTCCAACCTCAAAGTTGGAGAAATTTCCAAATTCTGAAGCCATGGGGAAGAGTGATGCATCTAATGAACCTGCTGAAGAGTGAAGGCAATGAGAGTCCCACCTGTTTAGTAAGAGGCTTATTGGTCTTTCTTTACATATTTCTCCCCTCAAAAATGTCTAGACCATCACAGTCTCACTAATGGCAATAGGACAGTATTTATCTAGCTCCAACCCATGCACCCCATGCATTTTGGGAAAGTCTAGCTCCCTCAAAATTCTCCCAAGTAGTTACATAAGCTCCTGGGTAGATTAACTGAGTGTGGGAATGGAGAGGACTTGACTGTGAATAGAGAACATTACTCCTCTGGTAAGTTCTTGTAGCTACAATGTAGTACCTGCTAGTTCCCTCTCTCCTGCTTGGAGACTGCTACCTCTCTATGCTAGATCTAGGCTGGTCTGATCCATCCACCCTGCCCTGTTTCAGAGTCATGCAGCCCTCTGGCCTGTGCTCAGGCAGACCCCTCACTGAAGTGCAGCAACGCTGGGCTACACTGCCCCCTGCCATTGAACTCTTGAAGACATTAGTGAAAAGGCTCCTGGCTCTTTGAGTTTTACTAGTTCTTCTCCCTGGTGCTCTGGAACATGTTCTGGAGGATTCAGAAAAAGAGCAAAGCCTGAAAGCTCTAATTGAACTCCCTTCTCATGCTGCCTCCTATTCTCAAACCAAGTTTATGCTAATGACTCTCTCTGCCCTCAGGGTGAGTCTTGCCACCCCTCTGGGCATCAGTCTTTGCCCTCAAACTTAGACAACCTCCAGTACTCACATAAGCAGATAATCACTATAGATACTAATCAAGTGAGACTGAGCCCACAATCTAAAACATAATGTCATGTGTTTGAAAGGGGATCCAAAATGATTTTTATTGTATTTATAAGCACTATTGATATGAATGAAAGAACACTCAAGAAATGATTTGCATTAACCATGGTGTGTAAGAAAACTAAAGGATTTGATATTTATTATTTTCTGCTTCAAACATGTCTAACTTTGAAGTATTTTAGCTTGCAATGACGAACTAGACTCTGAAATCAAACCACCACTTAGAGATTGTGTTAAAGTCACCATGTCACTTAATCTTACAGTCTCAACTTCCTTGTTTGCAAAATGGGGATAACACCATCATTACGAATTGGCTTCTTGTTAACATTAGATAAATTAATAGATGTAAATACAGCATAGTACCTGGCACAGAATAAGCACCTGGCCAAGCTTTTAGCTAACAGGTGTGTGACTGTGTCAAGATTTCCTTATATTATATTTATATATTTATTTAATATATATACTTATATGTATTTATATTTATTATATATTATGTTTGTATTCTAATACAGATGTTTAAAAGCATTTTCAGAGCCCTACAGTGGTCAAAGTATTTATGAAAGAGCTAGTTGCTTTTTTTTCTTTTCTTTTGTTTTTTGAGACAGGGGCTTGCTCTGTAGCCCAGGCTAGAGTGCAGTGGAGTAATCACGGCTCACTGCAGCCTCAACCTCCTGGGCTCAAACAATCTTCCCACCTCACTGTCCCGAGTAGCTGGGACTACAGGTGCATACCACCACACCCAGATTATTTTTGTATTTTTTGTAGAGATAGGATTTCACCTTGTTGCCCAGGTTGGTCTTGAACTCCTGGACTCAAGTGATCCTCCCACCTTGGCCTCCCAAAGTGCTGGGATTACACTTATGAGCCACCATGTCTGGCTCTGATTGCTGTTTTTCACAACTGGCATCAAATCTTGGTTAAGGGTGGCATTTCTAACATTTTCCTCCTACTATGTAAATAGCACAATATTCTCACAAATAAATAGCATCATTTTGTATAAACAGATTCCTAGTTTTCTTTGCAGCCAAGGGCAGCTCCTCTCGAATTCTTTTGAGAATGCTCTGGCTTGTCCCAGAATCAGCCCATGCTGAGTTTACTATTCAGAACGGATTATTACCAGGCAGTTGGAGCGGTCAAATTCCCACAGCCAATTTTCTATAAAAATCTCAAGTAATTGAAATGGGAGGAAGGTATCCAGTAAAAGTCAGGGTGAATAATTTAGCACAGTGGCTGTCTACAGCCTCTGAGACAACGTATTCAGGGCGTTTTATTGGAGGGTTGACTAAGCTGCTTTTGTCTCCAGGGCATCCTGGAGACAACCCACCCATCTCATCAAGAACAAGGAGTGCGGCTAAATGAGCAGCCAGAGGGATCTATCTTTAACCCTTCTTTGATACCTGAGTAATCTGTGAATGCCCTTTCATTGCACTTTCTCATTTTTCTGAATGTGAACAGTAACATCGTTGTGCTTGGTATCTTTCTAAAAGTCCCTGTTGAGGAACATCATGACTGGCTGCAGTGGTCACTAAACAGGGGTGTTGTGTCTCCTCCCTGGCTCTGTAGATTCCTTGAAGGGGTAGACCTATCTGCTAGGGGAAGGGATAAGCTGTTGCTATTTTAGAACACTAGCCTCAAATCTTAAGGATGACACTTCTAATTTTTCCTGCTACTAGAACAAAATTCTCACAAATAAGTGCCCTTTATCTCTGGTCAGGACTTGGGGACACAAGTGGCAGGAATCCAACTCAGATTTTACTAAATAGACTTGTAAAAAGGGAGACTGTTGATTCATAATGCTGATAAGAATGCAAAGTTACTCATAGGACTGAATGAAATGCTAGACTAGGATGAAGTTCTCCGGGTCAGCACCTGGAAATCAAAAATCCAGGTCAGAGTGCCTGTGGCCAGAGGGTTAGAAGTGGACATCCAATACCAGAAAAAGGAGGTTTGGAGGAATAATGTGATGAACAGTCACACCAGAATGAGAGACTTTGGGAGTTCCATGGGCTACTCCAATTACATACTCATAGCAACCATAAAGGGCTTATTGGGGGTGTAAACCCTATCGCCAACTGTTATGGACTGAACTGTGTTCCCCTCCTAACCCCTAATGTGACTGGATTTGGAGACAGGACCTTAAAAGAGGTAATTCAGGTTAAATGAGGTAAAAGAGGGGTGGGGCCACAATCCAATATGACTGCTGTTAAAAGAAGAGACACCAGCAATGCATGCGCACGGAGTAAAAACAATGTGAGGACACAGTGAGGTGGCCACCTGCCAGTCAAGGAGGGAAGACTCACAAGAAACCAAGCTGGCCAACACCTTCATCTTGGACTTCCAGCTTCCAGAGCTGTGAGAAATACATTTCTGTTAAGCCACCCAGTCTATGGTATTTTGTTATTGCTACTCTACCCAACTACTGTACCAGCCAAATTCTAGTTCTTTTCCTATCTGGCTCCTCCTCCACTGCAACACCTCTGTTCTTATGTCAGATATTTTCTGTGGTCCCCTACAGATCTGCTGAGTGCCTGAAGGCAGGATGGGCTACATCAAGGGGCTCCAATACTCTCTGCCTTCTGGCTGGGTTTGGCAAGTGGGAGGCCACCCAGGGAAACAGAAGGAAGTCGACAGTGACCTCAGTATATTCACTCACCTGACTCCTCTCTAACAGGTTACCTCAGGCTGACTGCATCCCCCAGTGGAAGATGACATCTTCTCTTAAGGCAGCCTCCTTTATGTGACTCTCCTTCCAGGTTCTGGTAGCTGTTTCCTTCCCCAAAGCTCCAAGGAGGACAGTAGCTCTGCTGATATTTGCCCTGGGATACTGCACCATCTCTTATGCCTCCTGTATGTCCACACCTCCCCAAGAAGTCACTCTGTAAATAAACCCTTGCAAAATCATGCCAGTTTGCCTGTGACATGGTGGCTAATTCCTGTAATCCCAGCACTTGGAGAGGCTGAGGCAGGAGGAATTGCTCGAAGCTGAAAGTTGGAGACCAGGCTGGGCAACATAGTGAGACATCTGTCTCTATTTAAAAAAAAAAAAAAAAGAAAAAGAGAGAGGGGAAAAAAGAGAGATTTGTCAACAGAGACATGAACAAATGCTTTCCAGAACTTCACTCAGTGCTATAATTATCTTCTTTGTGGTGTGTCTCCTAATCTAGAACTTGTGTTTCTTGAGGGCTGAAACCATATTTTCTGTCTCTTTAGCACGCCTCTCTCCATCCCTCCCACAGTCTATTTCAATTCTCTGTTAAACACAGGACATCTTTAATAATGCCACGGACAGACCAGGAGAACCTGAAAACTGAAAATTTTGAGAAGTTTTACTTGGGAGGGGGAAGCACAGCATTTTTACCTTGCTTTCTAAAGAAATATTTTCTAAATATTACCTTGCTTTTTAAAGAAATATTTTCACTTGTTATTTTCCTGTGGAACCAAACAGGAGCTATAAGAACTACTAGTGGACAGGTTTATTTGCACTCAGTGTTCTGTTCTGTTCTGCTATGCTTGTATGAATTTTAAAGGCAAGGAATTGTTCAGGTCAGGAATTCATCCGTCAAAATGCTTCATGCTGGAGCCCATGGAAAGGAGAGGCCTTGCGGCTTCACTGGTGAATTAACTGAGAGTTGGAACACTGCTGGTGTGTTTTGCTTTACCACTGACTTTCTTTGAAGGGGCCTTTCACGAGGTTGTTTACTCTCATTCATTGCCTCAGTGTTTATATCTCAAAATCAAGAGACCTCCTTCATGTCGAAGGAACTAGGGGAAGAAAGCTAAGTCTGTGACTCAGAGATAAAAACCAGCTTGATGTGATTGCAGGGTCCCTGGAGAGACTTCCCTGTCCCCAAATGTCTCCCATTGGCTTGTCCCAGCGCAAGATAAGAAACCCCACAGTTACCTTGCATTTAAGTTTAGGCAGTGAGCACCTGGTTAAAACACAGTCATGCTATGAAAGCAGATCTGACACTGTGTTTGCTTTTATTCTAAGATGGACATTTCTTTTTTTTTTTTTTCTTTTTTGAGATGGAGTCTTGCTCTATCATCCAGGTTGGAGTGCAGTGGCATAATCTTAGCTTGAATCCGTCTCCTGGATTCAAGAGATTCTCGTGCCTCAGCCTCCCTAGTAGCTGGGATTACAGGTGCCTGCCACCACGCCTGACTAATTTTTTGTATTTTTAGTAGGCACAGAGTTTCACCATATTGGCCAGTCTCGAACTCCTGACCTCAAGTGATCCATCTGCCTCAGCCAACCAAAGTGCTAGGATTACAGGTGTGAGCCACTGTGCCTGGCCAAGATGCACATTTCTCTCATTTTTTAATGCTTCTGAAATCGGGATGTGTTTTTACAATCAGAGTGAATAGTTAATGTAATAATGCGATAGTCTATTTCCCCTAAAGAAGTAAGCTGTTATTAAATAGATAAGAACCACCTGGAAAATAGGGAAGCAGTATGGACACACTGTTGAAAACTGACCCGAGCCAGATAGGTCATGTGTGAATGATTGCAACCTAGGAGTTGTTAAGTCAGAACTGTTAACTATTCTTCTCCACAAACGTTACGCAATCATGAACAAAGCAAGCCACTGGCCAAATTCTGCTGCACACACAGACACTTGTTAACTAAATATTTGTTAATAAGCCAGCAAAAAAGTAGTTCATATAATCTTCCTTGCAAAGTTCTCTAAGACAATTTCTGGAATTCCAGAGGCAGAATAATGCCAGTTTAGCCAGCACTGAGCAACCAGAATCTTCCATAGTTTATGGCTAGGCGCAAGACCAGGTAAAGGCATCACTCTGAGAGTGCTGGGTATTTTATTCATGCAAGAGTGGAGAGTCTCCAAGCTCTTTTAACTAGTCTGCTTATCTTTATATTCACCAAAGAGATCCTATTTCTAACTTTCATCATGTTAATCAACATGCCACCAATTTCACCTGTAAAAAACTATTCTGGCATTAACTGTGCTAATTGGCAAAGCACCTGTTATTGAAGATATGAATAATAGATGTGCTTTACCTGAGGATCATGCATATTTTTTTTCCTCAAGAGCTACCCTATTAGCTGAAGGATTGTACACTCTTCATTAGAATCTAGAAACATTTGGTTAAAGCCCAAACTAGGTGGCATACCCAAGATAGGCACTGTATTTTCAGAAGTTTTTTAAAATCTTAAGACTGCATCAGACTGAAACACACGTTGTGATACAATGCAATCACGTCGCTAAGAGAAATGTGCCATGGGGTTTGAGAGCACGAAAGCAGTGACGAATTCTGTCTGTCAGACTGGGAAGTGAGGGGGCAAGGGTAGAACACCCTTACAGAGGAGATGACCCAAGCTGGATTTTTAAAAGTGAGTAGGAATGCATGCAGCAGACTTGGGGTACACCCAGCGAACGGAAGCAGTAGGGACACAAGCCCAGAGACTGGAAGCTAGTCTAGGGTGGGTAGACTACAGGCATGTGAGAGGGGAGACAGGCTAGAATTGTAGCTGGGAACTAGACAGAACCTTCTAGATTGTGCTCAAGAATTTTCTCTTTACCTGGTAGGCATCCGGAAGTCGAGAGACAAAAATATTTTACGTACTCCAGTTTTGGCTTGGAACATGAATGATCGTATTGTTAGATCAAAATGGATCCCATAAGGGTCAGGCTTCTCCCAAACCTTTCTAACTAAGCTCCGGAGCCCTGAACATCCCCTCCGTCTATACTGTTTTTTCCATAAAAACCAAAGCAGAAAGAGTATGGCCCCTAGAGTCATGTACTGGTTGGGTGAGTTGGACAAGTTTCTTAATCTCTCTGATCCTCCATGTCCTCATCTGTAAAATGCGAATAATTATAACTTTTTCTTAAGGTGTTGTTAAGAAGTTTAAGTTAGTGTGTAAGACAGTTTAAGTTAAGACACAGTACCTGGAGTAGAATACTCAACTAGTTTTATTTCTAGCGTCTATGTCTTTTAAATTTTTTTTAAAGATTTAATTGCCCAGGCTTAAATCTTGGCTTGATGTGATCTCGGCTCACTGCAACTTCCACCTCCTGAGCTCAAGCGATCCTCCCACCTCAGCCTCCAGAGTGAGTAGCTGGGACTATAGGTGCACACCACCACGACTGGCTAATTTTTATTTTTTTATTTTTTGTAGAGATGCGCTTTTGCCATGTTGCCCAGGCTGATCTTGAACCCTTGAGCTCAAGCAGTTCGCCTGTCTCGGCCTCCCAAAGTGATGGGATTACAGTCATGCGCCACTGCGCCTGGCCCTTAAATCTTTCTTATTGTTTCTCCTTGTTTATGAATTCTTAGAACATGTATATTATACAAGTAGTACTTGATCTCACTATAATTAGACGTTACTAATCACTGATCTTGTTCCATAAATCTTACTCTAAACTGTTTAACATCTAGAAGTTTAGCTCTGAGGCTTCTGATCCTAATAAAATCCCACAAACCACTCTTATCTGCCTACTTGGTCTTATCAGGGAGAGGCTCTTTTTGTTTCCAGCAGGGCCTAGTTTTCAATTTCTAGTCCCGGAACCAACAACAGAATTGCAGATTCCAGCTCCAAAGTTTTTTCTCCTCTCTAAGTCTTTGAGAACCATGATGGCCAATGGGCTGGCAGAGCTGCTTGCCATTATCTTTATCAAAGCAGTTTAACTTCAATGCCCTTAGCAACTTCTGTTCAGGAGAAACATTTCTTTTGCTAATGAAGACCATGCTCAAAATTATCCCAAACATATTCTCATCTCATGCAGCCCTTCACCTCAGAACACTAAACTTGGGTTCTTAAAAGAGGGTGCCGTGGCTCACGCCTGTAATCCCGGTACTTTGAGAGGACGAGGCAGTCAGATCACCTGAGGTCGGGAGTTCAAGACCAGCCTGACCAACATGGAGAAACCCCATCTCTACTAAAAATACAAAATTAGGGTGTGGTGGCACATGCCTGTAATCCCAGCTACTTGGGAGGCTGAGGCAGGAGAATCACTTGAACCCAGGAGGCGGAGGTTGCAGTGAGCCGAGATTACACCATTGCACTCCAGCCTGGGCAACAAGAGCGAAACTCCATCTCAAAAAAATAAACAACAAAAAAGAGGGTCTTACCCTTTTACTGATTGATTAAAACAAAAAGGTTCACACTTTCATATGGGACAGCAAACTATAGCCACCAGTATTTTGAATCAAATTTAAATTCCTGCTTGGGTTTGAATGTGTCCTCCAAAGTTCTTGTGTTGGAAACATCCCCAGTGCAACAGCACTGAGAGGTAGGACCTTTAAGAGATGAGTAGATCATGAGGGTGAAGAGGCAGAGACCTCCCGGCTGGATTAAGGCCTGTATTGCAAGAGTGGCTTCCTGATAAAAGCATGAGTTCAGCCCCTTCCCTCTTTCTTTCATGTGCGTGATCTCTTGACCTTCTGCCTTCCTTCATGGAATGATGCATCAAGAACCCCTTGCCAGATGCCAGCCCTTCAACCTTGAACATCCCAATCTCTAGAACTGTAAGAAATAAATCTCTGTTCTTATAAATTACCTAGTCTCAGGTATTCTGTTATAGAAGCATAACACGAACTAAGATAATCCCTATAGGCAGAGTTTTTGCTGCTACCCGAGTTCCCGTTAGCCCAGTATCTCCCAATTATGGCATACCCAACATCTCACATTGGTACCCACCTGCCCTTGAAGGCATCTGAGCACCACCCCCATCCCAGGCTCTGGCTGTTACAACCCATTGTCACAATACAAGCAGCTTATCCCATTAGTCAGTTACTTGGCAAGGCCAGGAATGTTTAACACACAAGATGACAGTTTTGCTGTGGGGGATGGAATGGAAAGGAGGAAGGGAAAAGGTCTCCTATTAGATGCCCTAGGTCTGGATTAGCTGCCCTAGGGTGGGAATCTAGTGTCTGGGGTGAGGGTGAGTCGAGGGATGCTGGTTGGGAGAGTGTCTCTGACTGAGAAACTTGACAGATTGCCTCCTGTCACTGTCCCCTGAGTCAGTGTTTGCCTCTGGTGAAGACTGTAATAGAGACCAGCTAGGAACAGGGCTCGGGTGACAGTGGAAAAGGAAGAGGGACCTATGGCTGCAGCTTTGGAAAACAGATCAGCTGCCCATGTCTTATAGCCTTGAAATTAAGTGGACAATGTTTTGTTTTTTCTAGTATTTATGACAAATGTAAGCCCCAGTGCATATGCCGATAAAATCCAAGTTTAAAAATCCCACTCCCAGCCAGGCACGGTGACTCACGCCTGTAATCCCAGCACTTTGGGAGGCCGAGACAGGCGGATCATGAAGTCAGGAGTTCGAGACCAGCCTGGCCAACACAGTGAAACACCGTCTCTACTAAAAATACAAAAATGCAAAAAAAAAAAAAAAAAAAAAATTGGCTGGGTGTTTTGGCATGCTCCTGTAGTCTCAGCTACTCTGGAGGCTGAGGCAAGAGAATCGCTTGAACCTGGGAGGCCCAGTGAGCCAAGACCATGACATTATACTCCCGCCTGTGTGACAGAGTGAGACTCCATCTCAAAAAAAAAAAAAAAAAAAAAAAAATCCCACCCTCTAAGAGGAAAATTGGAAATAATCTACTCTTTGATTGCTCGTCTGCCAAAGCAGTAACTAGAATGGTCCTTATTAGGAATAGCTCATTACTAACAATAATATTAACTGTTATAACAACAAGTTATCAATTGATCCCAGGAGTTCAAGATCAGTCTGGGCAATATAGTGAGACATCATCTCTACATTAAAGAATTTAAAAATTAGCCAGGCATGGTGGAGCACACCTGTAGTCCTAGCTACTTGGGAATCTGAGGCAGAAGGATCACTTGAGTCCAGGAGTTTGAGGTTATAGTGAGCTGTGATTGTGCTACTGCACTTCAGCCTGGAGTACAGAGCAGGACCCTGTCTCTAATTTAAAAAAAAAAAAAAGAAGAAGAAGAAGAAGGAGAAAATTCCAGAATTCACGATGTGTTGCTCCAGGCACCCTGCCTCACCCCAACACTGTAAACATCCCCCCTCAAACCGGTCAAGTTGCTTCCCCATCACTTCCAGCCCCCAGTCCCACTTCTCCTTTCTTTTACCAGATAAAGGCTTATGGGAGTGGGGTTTATGCTTTCAGGAATAAGCTAAAGTAGGTACAGACTGAAACCTCTTGGAAATACCTGGGGTTAACATTCCAGGCAAGTGAAAGAAAAACTAGGAATCAGTAGACATGATTTTCTAGCTGGCATCCTCTTCTTCCTCCCCCGTAAGTTGTTCATGGAGAGGAAAATAATTTCTAGAATGTCACTCCAGACACCATTAGTCAGCAGGAGAATGGAATCTGGAAGGGGACCTAGAGGACAACAGACAGCAGGCTACCCTGGGGCTCACAGGGTAAAGTAGGGAACAAAGGCCCAAGGGTTTTTTTTTTACTGTAGAGTCAAAGTCATGTTCAGGAGACAGGACATGGTGATTCTCTCTCTGGGTGGGGAAAGGACCATCTTGGGCATGCTTCCTACTGGGGCGGGTGAGGCCAGCAGGCTTAGGGCTACCTTGAAGATGTTCAAGGGACAGCAGAATGATCTTAAAAACCAGAAGGAAGTGATATGTTTAAAATATATCTCTCAGGGAAGTGCATCTATCTTATCAAGGGACTAGCAGCAGCCTGAGACTGACAGACTCTTCAGCAGGTCAAGCTCAAAACCTGGAAAGTAAGCAAAGATTATGGGGCAAACGCCTGTAAGGAGATTTTTTTAAAAGCAGGGGTTGAATGAATGAACTGAATTTACATACGATGATCCCTAAATATTCAATCTGTTCTGTTCTGGATTAGGGTAGAGGGTGACCATACAAATCAACTAAAACATTTGTAAATGTAGCCAATAGATGATTCTGTATTTTCCTAAAGAATCAGACAATGTTAGGGAAATTTGGATGTCTGATTAAGGGTAACTTCTCAAGTACTAATATCAGACTGCTAAGTGACTGTGCTCTTAAAGAGCTTCTATCTATATGTTCCCCTCAGTCAGGGCTGCAACAAGGGTTAACCCCCTCCCTGTTACACACCCCTAATTACTTCAAGACCGCAACAGGACGCGAAAGTATCTCAGGGACCACATTCTTCTGCTGGCAGAGGAAGAGCTGACTAATAAACATTTGTAGTTATTTAACACACTCCAACAAATAACACACCAAAGCAATAACATTATGCAAATAATCCCTTTGGTTATTTGCCTGATCAGGTTATTTGCCTGGCTATTTGCAAAAGAAAATATGGCCAAGAGAGGAAGCATCTGAATCTCCAATCTTGGCTGACTGGAAAGCTCTGCTTGTAAATCACACTCCCTCTGCCCTGCAGAGTGGCCAGCCCAGGATGCTGTGTAGGGGTGGATTCAAGTCTCACCATAGCCACAGAAATCATTTGCTTAAGCTTCTGCTAACTGCTCCCAACCTCCATTCCTTTGTGTGTAAAGTCGGAGCAATGTAGCAACATGTTCAGTGGTGTGAGGTTTCGTAAACCACAGAGTGCTACACACACATTAGACTGAAGCTCTTGACAGATGTGACACAAGGGCGGTGTCACATCATTGAGATACCTACCTAAGTCTTACTGTATTACTGTGTGTGTTGGTCTGTTCTTGCACTGCAATAAAGAAATACCTGAGACTGGGTAATTTATAAAGAAAAGAGGTTTCTTTGGCTCACAGTTCCTATGCAGGAATCATGGTGCTGGCATCTGCTCAGCTTCTGGGAAGCCTCATGAAGCTTACAGTCATGGAGGAAGGCAAAGGGAAAGCAGGCATGTCACTTGGTGAAAGTAGGAGTAAAGGAAGAGAGAGAGAGGGAAGAGGGGAGGTGCCACACACTTTTAAATGACCAGATCTCACGAGAATTCACTCACTATTGCAAGGACAGCACCAAGCAGATGGTGGTAAACCATTCATGTGAAATCCACTCCCATGATCCAATCACCTCCCACCAGGCTCCACCTCCAACATGGGGGATTACATTTCAATATGATATTTGGGCAGGGACAAACGTCCAAACTATATCACCATGGTATGGCAATTTATTGACTCGTGTTTGTCTTCCCTATACTTCTTTCTTCTCAATTTGAAGGAGGTAGCCAAATCCTCGGCATTTTTTTGATTTCAGCCCTTTTGCAGGGTAGGGCAAACAGAGGGATTTGAGGCTCTTTCAGTCTTTTATGAAAGCTAAGCTTTAGTGGGGAGACGTGGGAGATCACTTGAGGCCAGGAGTGGAAGCCAGCCTGAGCAACATAGCAAGACTCTGATTCTAAAAATAAAATATTATAAATAAGTAAATAAATAAAAAATGAATACCATCATAGAGATTGTGGCTGATGTCCCCAAGGAGAGATAAGATGTGTTTTTGGGGACAACAAGAAAGGCAGAGAGATTTTCTTCAGGTGCTAGAAAGCCAAAATAGAAGGATAAATCATAACCAAGAATGTGGCAGTACCCCCTAGGCTGTTCTGCCTACCTCAGTAGTTACTATCAATGTGTGGTTTTTAAGTTCTAAATTAATTAAAATTAAATATAATTAAAAATTCATCTCCTCGGTGGCACTAGCTATATTTTAAGGGCTCTATAGCCTCATGTCTAGTGGCTACCATACTGGACAGAGTAGTTATGGAACATTTCCATCATTGCAGAAATTTCTACTGGACTGTGAGAAGGTGTCAAGACCTCAGAGGCTGTGAGGAAACATGGGAGATTAGATGCTCCCAACCTCATCACAGAGTCCTATGCTCTAAGAATGGAGAATTAGCAGCTGAGCTACTCAGCATGAGATACACAGGTTGGGACAATGGACTGGTGCTTCAGTCGAAAACAGTGTGGATCCACAACTGTAAACCAGAGTGACAGTCTTCCCTGTGCCAGAGTGTTTAATAAGACCTAATGACCTTTACACACTTTGGAGGGCAGGGAGAGACACCAAGGGCTGAGTGTGAATTTCCCACCAGCCTAGGAGGATTTAAGAGGATTTAAAGAGAATAAAGTGAATAAAGAGAACCAAATGATTTAAAAAGAATAAAGTGATGCACACTTGAATACAGGGAACTAAGATTAATGTCTGCTGCAGTCATACACAAGTATGCATACACATATACACCCCCACACAGACACACCAGTCATCCTTCCTTCTTTAACTGTTTTTTTCAACACTGATTTCACAACACTATTTAAACAGCTCAGACTATCTCCATATCCCAATAAGTACTTGTCAGTACACAAACAGATCACAATCCTTTATTTAAAAAGCATGGTGGCTGGGTGTGGTGGCTTATGCCTGTAATTCCAACACTTTGGGAGGCCAAGGTAGGAGGATCACTTGAGCCCAGGAGTTCAAGACGAGCTTCGGCAACACAGTGAGACCCCATCTCTATTTTTAAATAAGAAAACTTTAAAAATAATATAATACAATAAAAAAATAAAAAGCACAGCTCATATTAGAAAATGGACAAAATACATGAAGAGGCATTTCACCAAAGAGGCTATACAGATGGTAAATAAGCACATGAAAAGATGTTCAGTACCATTAGCCATTAGAGAAAGGCAAATTAAAGCCACAATATCACCACACACCTATCAGATAGACTAAAGAAAAAGATAGCGACAACACCAAATGCTGATGAGGATGCAGAGAAACTGGATCCCTCAAACATTGCTGATAGGAACACAAAATGGTACAACTACTCTGGAAAATAGTTTGGCAGTTTCTTTAAGAAGCAAATATGTAAGTACCATATGATCTAGCAATTGAACTCCTGGGCATTTATCCCAGGGAAAGGAAAACTTACATTCACATAAAACCCTGTACATGAAGTTTATGGCAGCTTTATTTCTTTTTGTTTGTTTGTTTTGAGATAGAGTCTCACTTGGTCACCCAGACTGGAGTGCAGTGGCGTGATCTTGGCTCACTGCAAACTCTGCCTCCCAGGTTCAAGCAATTCTCCTGCCTCAGCCTCCTGAGTAACTGGACCTACAGGGATCCACCACCACAACCAGGTAATTTTTGTATTTTTTTGTGGAGATGGGGCTTTGCTATGTTATCCAGGCTGGTCGTGAACTCCTGACCTCAAGTGATCCACTTGCCTCGGCCTCCCAGGGTGCTGGGATTACAGGCATGAGTCACAGTGCCTGGCCCATAGCAGCTTTATTTGTAATAGCTAAAGAGTGTAAAGGCCAGAAATGCCCTTCAACAGGTGAATGGTTAAACAAATTGTGATGCATACCTACCATGGAATACTATACAGGCAACAACTTGGATGAATATCCAAGAATTGTGCTATTGTAGCTATTCTGTAGAAATAGGATAAATTCCCACCTAAAATACAGTTCAAATGATGACACTAGATAGACATCGAGAGAGTGTGAAAAGGTTTATTACGCACATAATGAAGTTTTCTGGAGACAGCTGGGAAAGTTTCCCAAACAGGTCCAAAAACAGCGTAAGAGAGCAGGGAAAGAAAACTGACTTGAATTTTCTTAGGCTTTGGGGAGTAGGGCTGGGGTGAGGGTTCCTGTACGCAGGCGGGAGCCCACTTGGTTGGAATCTCAGAGCCAACGGAAGAACCCAGGCTTTCTTATCAGGTTGCCCAGATGTGGGGCAAAATGGGAAAAGAGAAGAGTGCGGTATAAAATCTACTAGCAAACATCAGAAAATGGAGTCAGACTCATTATTATTACATAGGAACCACAAAAAGGCCTTTCTCAAAAGAATGCATACTGTATGCATCTATTTATGAAACATTTTTGAAATGACAAAATTTCAAAACTGGAGGACATATTTGTTAATGGTTGCCAGGGTATAGCGATGGGGTGGGTGAGGAAGGTAGAAGTGGTTGTAAATGCGCAAAATAAGGGATCCTTGTGATGTTGGAACTGTCAGTATCTTGACTGTGGTGGTGGATACACAAACCTATACAGGTCATAACATTTTATGGAACTGTGCAATTTTCACACATACACACACATGTGAGTACAAATAAAGCTGGGAAAATCTGAAAAAGATTGATGGATTGTAGTAATGTCAATCTCCTGGTTGTGATAATATACTAATGTTTTATAAAATGTTACATTGGGAGAAACTGGGTGAAGAATACACGAGATCTAGCCGTCTGATTTCTTAAAATTGCATGTGAACCTAGAATTCTCTCCATTAAAATTTCAAACTGAAAAATGCTTAGATCAGAGAGGGAGAGTTCATTTGGATTATAGGACACTCTGGGCTGGGACGAAGGGCAAGAATGAGTGAATGCCTCTAAACTGAGCCAACTGACCCAGTGAACTACCTGGTCTCTCGAAGTCCTCTTCAACAATGTAATGGCCAACCAGAGGTCAGATGTCTTCACTATCATGAAGACCAAAAGCTGGGTAAATGTTTAGAGGAACTAACCTGGAAATACAAAGAAAGGCAAGAAAAAATTCAGAGGAAGCCTAATGACTTGAAAACTGATTTTTTTTATGATAGATGAATCAATAGCAAAAGAAGATTCACATAAGAATTATCCGATAACCATTTATATAGGGATGTCATTTACAATTCAGTCATTCACAAACTTTTTCAATGAAATATTCCTTAACAATAGATGAGAGTAGATGTATGAATGGATAGAGGTCTGGTGTGTAGCCACAGGCAGCCATCCAAAACCTGAAACACCTGGAAAATCTATACAAATAGTACATTACACTGCATAATATATCTTTATTTATTGCAATATAAAAGTACGGTTTTCAATATTGAATTTTATACTATGTATATTTTACCACAATTCAAAGAAAAGGAAGACATGACTGTTAAAAAGTGGTGACATATTTTTAAAGTGTCAAAATTAGGCTGGGCGCAGCAGCTCATACTCATAATCCAAACACTTTGGGAGGCAGAAGCAGGAGAATTGCTGGAGCCCAGGAGTTCAAGATTAGCCTGGTCAACAAAGTGATAGATACCCTGTCTCTACAAAAACGAAGTTTTTAGATTTAGCCAGGTGTGTTGGCACATGCCTGTAGTCCTAGCTCCTTGAGAGACTGAGGCAGGAGGATCCCTTGAGCCCGGGAGTTCAAGGCTTCAGTGAGCTGCAGTAGTGCCACTGCACTCCAGCCTGGGTGACGGTGCAAGACCCTGCCTCAAAAATAAATAAATAAGTTTCAAAATTGATCATAAAAAATCTCAATAATGTTTATGTTGATTATGTTAAAATAATACTATTCTAGATATTTTGGGTTAAAGAAAACATATAATTAAACTTTTAAAAAAATATTGTTTTCAATTAAAAAATTTTAATTAAAATTACATGAAAAAGTTCAGTAATCTGAGCAAAGTTTACCTCCAAGAAGATGATTACTCTATGGCCCATGTGGTTCCTTATTCATAACACTACTGCGATAAGCGTGGCTTTATATTTTCTAAGATCTTCAAATTAAATATTTCTTTTAAAAAAATGTCTAAGCCCCTAACTCTGAGTCTCTGCTGGTACTACTCTGGAACAATTTTGCTAGCTTTTCTCCCCATGAATGTCTATGACTTAAGTTCCAGGTAAAATGTTACCTCTATGAATCCATCTAAAATTACCCAAGACAGAATATATTTCCTCTTTCTCATGTTACTCAACTGCTTAAATCCTCCAGAAAGTTCCTATTAAGGTAGAATAAAGTCCCGTAGAAGTCAGCCCTCATGCTGAAAAGTCTCCTGCTTACATCTTAGACCTTACATTTTGACCACTCGCCATCCCTCCCACTTCCTCCACCAGAGGAAGACCAGAGGGTCTCCTTTCTGTTCCTCCAATATCCAGCCTATGTCTACCTTCAGGTATTTGATCTTACAGTTCCATATTCTGGGACTGCTTTTCCTTCTGATTGCGCATTACTTCCTTCTTATTCTTGACATTCAGATCTCAGTGTGGATGACACTCCTCAGAGAGGCCATCCCTAGCCACCCAATCTAAAATCAATATCCAGTCATCCTCTTACCTTACCAGCATGCCATTTTTGGTTTGTTTGTCTGTTTGTTGTGGCAGAATATACATAACAAATGTTACCCTTTTAACCATTTTTTAAAGTATAAAATTCTGTGACATTAAGCATATTTACAATGTTGCACAACCATCACCAGTATCCATTTCCAGGACTTTTTCATCTTCCCAAACTAAAATTCTGTAACACCGTATTACCTGCTTCCCCCAGCCCCTGGTAACCTCTATGATACCTTCTGTCTCTATGAATTTGACTATTCAAAGTACCTCATATCAGTGGAATGACACAATATCTGTCCTTTTGTTTCTGGCTTATTTCACTTAGCATAATGTTATCACAGTTTATTTATGTTGTAACATGTACCAAAATGTCATTCTTTCTTAAGACAATAGTATTTCATTGCATGCACCATATCACATTTCATTTATCCATTCGTGTGCCAGTAGACATTTGGGTTGTTCCCACCTTTTGGTTATGATGAATAATGTTCATATGACTGTCAGTGCCCAAAATATCTGTTTAAATCCCTACTTTCAATTCTTTGGGTGTTATACCTAATAGTAGATCATATGGTAATTCTATGTTTAACTTTTTGAAAAGCCATCATACTGTCAGCTGGCATTTTTATAATGTGTTTGTCTGCTCTACTAGGATGAAACCTTCACGAGAGCAGGGACCACATCTGTCTTCTCCATTCCTGAATCTCCAGTACCTTGAACAATATTTGGCACATAATGGACACTCAGAAAGTTTTTGTTAGATGAATGAATGAGGTAGATCTTCAGTAATTGTTAGTGTTCTTTCTCCTTTCCATTTTGCTCTTCTTAAATAGATTGCAAACTCCCTTGAGGGCAAGGATAGCTATCATTAACCTGTGTAACCGCAGCATTTAGCACATTGAAGGTACTCAATACATCCTTGTCCAGTTGAAGAAAATCCCCATTCTTTGTTGTAGTTTGGTGTTCTCAGCTGAATTCAGTAGGACTGACTTGATAATTATGTGTTAGTAAGAATGGAGGATGTTTTTTAGTAAGAATGAAGTGAGCAAAGAAAAATGCCCAATGTAGCCCCAGGACAGTTGCCTTCCAGGAAACTCTGACTTTCTTTTTTTCTTATTCTTTTTTCTTTGGCTTCTGGACTATAGCATTTTCCAGAGCCAAGATTGAAAGAAGCAAAAACAGCTGAAAAATCTCTTAAATTACATCATCTGCCTCTGGGAATTCAGGCATGTTGGCTGGGTTTGACTAAAACATAACCAGGATTTGAGTTTTGGGTTCAGATAAAATACAAGTTCAAATCTCTCAAGGCTTCTTAAAAGTTCAGATAACAGTCCTTAGATTAAAAATTCTTTAGGCCAGGCATTGTGGCTCATGCCTGTAATCCCAACACTTCGGGAGGCCAAGGTGGGAGAATTTCTTGAGCCCAGGCATTTGAGGCTCCAGTGTACTATGGTTGTGCCACTGCACTCCAGCCTGGGTGACAGAGTGATATCCTATCTCCAAAATATATATATATATATATTTTAAATACTTTCCAAACAACTTTGATAGTGCTCATTCTGATTATTCATGCCATATACAGGTAAATAATATATTTACAACCCTACGTTATATGAAATAAATTATACACACATACTATATGTTATATTTTATGTGTAATAATTGGTTGATGAATGCAGTTGAAATAAATTATACACACACACTATATGTTACATTTTATGTGTAATAATTGGTTGATGAATGCAGTTGGCAAAATCCAAGTTAAAAAAATGACCAAATAGTACTTGGAACCATTGCCATGAGGTTTCTCCCCGAGTTCAGTCACAGCAGGTAGCTAGTCAGGTATGAGCAGGACAGAAGAGGGCTCGATATACACCAGAAGTGTTGGGTGACCATCAGGTAATGATCAGGCAGTTGTTAACTGCTTCTCTAAAGTAATAATTGCTCACAGCTAGTGCCAGGGAAAGGCAGTCTCCTAACGGACAGAAAACACCTGAAACTGATCAGCAACTTCCCAATAAGACCTCAGGAGTTGGGAGAAGTAAGGCAAGATCCCAGAAGGAGGCCAACATATAAAACCCCAAGTCGAGAGGTCAAACTGCATACTTGGTTTCTCAAGTCACCCACTTGGCCCTCTTCCAAGTTGTACTTTCCTTCTTTTCTTTCCTCTCCTTCTTGTTCTAAAGCTTTTCAATAAACTTTCATTCCTGCTCTGACACTTGCCTCAGTGTCTTCTTCTGCCTTATGACTCTCAGTCAAATTCTTTTGGGGAAGTCCAAGCTGAAGTTGCTTCACATACATATGGATTCACCTCAGGTAACTTGGATCTCTGCTACCGGTAACAGTCCTGTCAGTTCCTACTACTTAAAAACACTCTTTATTTCAGCCAGCAATGTTTGAGGCAAAGGTCAGTGAGAAGACCCTCCTAGAATCTCAACATTTGCAGGCTCCAAAAGCCTGCTAGACTATGGCCATTTTCCCAGTGACCCCTACCTATCCTCCTGGCCATTGCCTGCCCTCTCTATTGGAGCCAGCTGCCTCTACCCAGCTGCTGTCTCCATATTATGTGGCCTGTGTGATTCCCAGATAGGCAGCCTCAGGTCTTCAGCCTTTGCTTACAGAGCTTCAATCACCCCTCCAATTCCACATCTCTCTGAACTTAAAAATCTCCTAACACTTTATCACTGCCAGGGCTCTGCCTTGAGGGATGGCCATTCCCGTAGCCATGGCCATTCCATGATTCTTGAAGGAGCTTTGCTCACTTAGCATGTACTGCCTGACTCTTGGGTGTAAGGAGGGTGTGTGAGATTACTGTCAAAGGAAACACTGGTTTCAGGAAGTTGGCAAGTAGTGCAACAGAGAATAGGGAATTGTGAAAAACTCCAGACGTGTCTTAAAACCACACCAAAGTCTGCTCCAAATTCCTACTTTCTAGTGTGCCCTTTTTTTCTTTAAAAAATTGTTTGCAATTTTTTCCCCCGATCGTATGTTGTTACCTCATGGACTGAAGCAGACAGGTGAGAAATGAGGAAGAAGGAGCATCAACCCTAGTGCATTTGACGGAACAGTGAGGAGAAACTGAGCAGAGTAAGAGAGAAGGGTCAAGAGAAGCAGAAGGCAGAGTTGGAAACCAAGTGGGGACTATGGGGACAATAACCTCGGGTGGAACTTCATCTGCCATCCCTCCTCCCCCCACTTTCCTGTGCTGCTACTGGTCACTGTCCTAGAGCAAAAACCACCTAATATGAACAGGAGGGAAGACGTAGTTGGCTCATCCACACATGCTAGGCTGCTCCCTGCCTCAGGCCTCACGTAGTGTCTGGTGTAATCATGGGGACAGAAATTCTTCCCAGGATGTACCAAAGCAAGCAGTAAAACAAAGACTCTCCTCATGCTCTCTCACTGTTAGAGTCTAGCAAACATTCAGGCTCAGAGTAGAGATACAAAGGGCCTCAGAGTGCCTGGTACATCCTGGGTAGCCAATTCATATGAGTCCCATGAATGCATAGATAAATGGTTAGATGGTTACATAAAAGAGATGGATAGATAGAATCAGTGGCATGCTAGTGAAGGTTTAACAACTGGATCTACAAAAAAGGCCATGATTTGTGATGTTTGCCAACTTGATTTTCAGGATATTTATACTACCATCATGGCCAATTTCAAGCCATTATTGGATACAGAGTTGAGAAGAGGTGTTCCAGCACATCACTACATGGATTGATGGATGGATGGATGGACAGATGGACAGACAGAGGGAGGAAGGGAGGAAGGGAGGGATGGAGGGAGGGATGGAGGGAGGAAAGGATAAATGGACGGATGATTGATGGACAACAAAGGCTCCATGGTTCATCTTTTTTTTTTATCATTTTTAGTTCTGGGGTACATGTACAGGATGTGCAGGTTTGTTACGTAGATAAACATGTGCCATGGTGGTTTACTGCACGTATCAACCCATCACCTAGGTATTAAGCCCAACATCCATTAGCCATCCTTCCTAATACTCTCCCTCCCTCCACCCCACCCCCTGCAACAGGCCCCAGTGTGTGTTGTTCCCTTCTCTGTGTCCATGCGATCCCATCGTTCAGCTCCCACTTACAAGTAAGAACATGTGGTCTTTGGTTTTCTGTTCCTGTGTTAGTTTGCTAAGGATAATGGCTTCCGGTTTCATCCATGTCCCTACAAAGGACATTATCTCATTCATTTTATGGCTGCATAGTATTCCATGGTGTACATATACCACATTTTCTTTATCCAGTTTATCACTGATGGGCATTTGGGTTGATTGCATGTCCTTGCTATTGTGAATGGTGCTGCAATGAACATACGTGTGCATGTATCTTTGTAATAGAAAGATTTATATTCCCTTTGGTATATACCCAGCAATGGGATTGCTGGGTCAAATGGTATTTCTGGTTCTAGCTCTTTGAGGAATTGCCATACCATCTTCCACAATGGTTGAAATAATTTACATTCCCACCAACAAGTGTCCCTATTTCTCCGCAACCTTGGCAGCATCTGTTGTTTCTTGACTTTTTAATAGTGGCCATTCTGACTGGCATGAGATGGTATCTCATTGTGGTTTTGATTTGCATTTATCTAATGATCAGTGATGTTGAGCTTTTTTTCATATGTTTGTTGGCTGCATGAATTCCTCTTTTGAAAAGTGTCTGTTCATGTCCTTTGCCCATCTTTTAATGAGGTTGTTTGTTTTTTCTTGTAAATTTGAGTTCCTTGTAGACACTGGATATAAGACCTTTGTTGGATGGATAGACTGTGAAGATTTTCTCCCACTCTGTTGGTTGCCTGTTCACTCTGAGTTTCTTTTACTGTGCAGAAGTTCTTTAGTTTAATTAGATACCATTTGTCAATTTTTGCTTTTGTTGCAATTGCTTTTGGTGATTTTATCATGAAATCTTTGCTCATGCCTATGTCCTGAATGGAGTTTTTATAGTTTTGGGTTTTACATTTAAGTCTTTAATCCATCTTGAGTTAATTTTTGTATAAGGTGTGAGGAAGTGGTCCAGTTTCAATTTTCTGCAAATGGATAGCCAGTTATCCCACCACCATTTATTGAATAGGAAATCCTTTCCCCATTGCTTGTTTTTGTCAAGTTTGTTGAAGATCAGATGGTTGCAGATGTGTGATCTTATTTCTGAGTTCTCTATTCTATTTCATCGGTCTATGTGTGTTTTTGCACCAGTACCATGCTGTTTGGGCTATTGTAGACTTATAGTGTAGTTTGAATGAAGTCTGGTAGGGTGATGCCTCCAGCTTTGTTCTTTTTGTTTAGGATTGACTTGGCTATATGGGCTCCTTTTTGGTTCTGTATAAATTTTAAAATAGTTTTTTTATAATTCTGTGAAGAATGTCAGTGGTAGTTTAATGGGAATAGCATTGAATCTATAAATTATTTTGGGTAGTATGGCCATTTTCATGATATGGATTCTTCCTATTCATGAGCATGGAATATTTTATCATTAGTTTGTGTCCTCTCTGGCTTCCTTGAGCAGAGGTTTGTAGTTCTCCTTGAAGAGGTCCTTCACTTCCCTTGTTAACTGTATTCCTAGGTATTTTACTCTCTTTGTAGCAACTGTGAATTGAAAAGGAGGGGCTCCTCTCTAACTCATTCTATGAGGCCAGCATTGTCCTGATACCAAAACCTGACAGAGATACAATTCTCTTTGTAGCAATTGTGAATGGGAGTTCACTCACAATTTGGCTCTCTGCTTGCCTGTTGTTGGTGTATAAGAATACTTATGACTTCTGTATATTGATTTTTTGTTCTGAGACTTTGCTGAAGTTGCTTATCAGCTTAAGAAGTTTTGGGGCTGAGACAATGGGGTTTTCCACATATAGTATCGTGTCATCTGCAAACAAAGACATTTTGACTTCCTCCCTTCATATTTGAATACCCTTTATTTCTTTCTTTTGCCTGATTGCCCTGGCCAGAACTTCCAATACTAAGTTGAATAGGAGTGGTGAGAGAGGTCATGCTTGTCTTGTGCCAGTTTTCAAGGGGACTGTTTCCAGCTGTGGGTTTGTCATAAATGGCTCCTATTAGTTTGAGGTATGTTCCTTCAATGAGAGTTGATTGAGAGTTTTTTTTAACAAAAAGGGATGTCGAATTTTATCAAAGGCCTTTATGTGTCTATTGAGATAATCATGTGGTTTTTGTCTTTAGATCTGTTTATGTGATGGATTACATTTATTGATTTGCTTATGGTGAACCAGCCTTGCATCCCAGGAATAAAGCTAACTTGATCGTGGTGGATAAGCTCCTTGATGTGCTGCTGGATTCGGTTTGCCAGTATTTTAATTGAGAATTTTTTACATCGATGTTCATCAGGGATATTGGCCTGAAGTTTTCTTTTCTTGTATCTCTGTCGGGTTTTGGTATCAGGCCTGGCCTCACAGAATGAGTTAGGGAGGAGTCCCTCCTTTTTGATTGTTTGGAATAATTTCAGAAGAAATGGTATCAGCTCCTCTTTGCATTTTTGGTAGAACTCAGCTGTAAATCCATCTGGTGCTGGGCTTTTTTTGGTTGGTGGGCTATTTATTACTGCCTCGATTTTGGAACTTGTTATTGGTCTCCAGGGATTCAACTTCTTCCCAATTCAGTCTTGGGAGGGTGTATGTGTCTAGGAATTTATCCATTTCTTCTAGGTTTCCTAGTTTATTTGCATAAGACTGTTTATTCTCAGATGGTTGTATTTCTGTGGGATCCATGCTGATACCTCTATCATTTTTTATCGTGTCTATTTGATTCTTCTCTATTTTCTTCTTTATTAGTCTAGCTAGTGGTCCATGTATCTTATGAATTTTTTCAAAAAACAAGCTCCTGAATTCGTTGATTTTTTTGAAGGGTTTTCTTGTGTCTCTATATCCTTCAGTTCTGCTCTGATCTTGGTTTTGTCTTGTCTTCTGCTAGCTTTGGGGTTTGTCTGCTCTTTGTTCTCTAGTTATTTTAGTTGTGGTGCTAGGGTGTAGATTTAAGATCTTTCTAGTTTTTTGATGTGAGCATTTAGTGCTATAAATTTCTCTCTTAACACTGCTTTAGCTGCATCCCAGAGATTCTGGTACATTTTCTTTGTTTTCATTGGTTTCAAAGAACTTAATTTCCACCTTAATTTCATGTTTTACCCAGGAGTCATTCAGGAGCAGGCTGTTAAAGTTTCATGTGGTTGTGTGATTTTGAGTGAGTTTTTTACTTTTGAGTTCTAATTTGATTGTACTGTGGTCTGAGAGACTGTTGTGATTTCAGTTCTTTTGCATTTGCTGAGGAGTGATTTACTTCTAATTATGTGATCAATTTTAGAGTAAGTGCCATATGGTACCAAGAAGCATGTATATTCTGTTCTTCTGGGGTGGAAAGATCTGTAGATATCTATCAGGTCAACTTGGTCCAGAGCTGAGTTCAAGTCCTGAATATCTTTGTTAATTTTCTGTCTTGATGTTCTATCTAATATTGACAGTGGAGTGTTAAAGTCTCCCACTATTATTGTATGGGAGTCTAAGGTTCTTTGTAGGTCTCTAAGAACTTGTTTTACGAATCTGTGTGCTCCTGTATTGGGTGCATATATATTTAGGATAGTTAGCTCCCCTTTACCAATATGTAATGTCCTTCTTTGTCTTTTTTGATCTTTGTTGATTTAAAGTCTATTTTGTCAAAAACTAGGATTGCAACCCCTGCTTTTTTCTGTTTCCCATTTGCTTGGTAAATTTTCTTTCATCCTTTTGAGTCATTGTGTGCCCTTGCATGTGAGATAGGTCTCTTGAATACAACACACCACTGTATTTTGACTCTTTATCTAGCTTCCACTTTGTGTCAGTACATGCTTTTTTGATCCACTCATCTGCACCTTGGTCGAGAGACCTCTCTGGTCACCAGTCCCAGATACTCACCCATACCCAAGTACACACTGCCCAGGGAACCAATGTAGGAAAGGGAGGGGAAAGGGGCACATCCATTCTTACTACAGGTTCCCTCATTCTGATGGCTGCAATGCTGAAAAATTTATAGAAAGGATAGAGTAGGTGCTATCTGTATCATGGACAGATAAGAAAATTGACATATAAGCAGAATGTGACTTGCTAAGGGTACAGAACAGCCAGTTGGTGGCTGTGGAACGTCATAGAATCTAGGCATCTAACCCCTAAAGTGGAACATTCTGCTACAGATGCCCTCTGCTGCTATGGTACCAGAGCTAACAATGAGTATGAACTTCACTTCTTCATTTATTAATCATTTAGTTGATGTATTGGAGAAGAGCCCTTTCCTTCTTGTCCCAAAGTGGGCATGCAGCAACGACATTAGCAAAGCAGGCGAGCTCTGAACAAATGCCCAATGTAGATGAAGCCCTTTTTAAAAGCCTCAGCTTAAAAGCCTCAGCCTCTCCTAGACCCCTTTTCTTCCATCAGGATGCTCTCATTATTCCCAAACAGTCTGTTTTGGTAGAGATGGTAGGGAGAGCTATAGTGCTGGCCCTCAGATGAGAGGACACCACCATAACCTCATTTGTGTAATATTATACAATTCCTTTTCCAAATAGGACTACATCATAAGAAAAGCCTTATACTTCACACATAATTTTATCCTATTTTTCACAGGCATTTGCATTTTAAAAGGGGAAGTCCAAGACTCTGGAATGGTTCTCTCCAGTAGCAATGCTGTTGGCATTACCTGGAAATGACAAGGGACTCTGGAGATCAGAGGTATTTCCAGCGGGTGGTTGACACCCACTTTGACCACAAGGCCAGCCTAGTAGCCAAGAAGAGATTTTGGAGGGAGGAAAGGGCCAGAGGGATCCCAAGGCTTTCCTTATAAATAAAACACAGGGGAGAGACAGGCACAGAGAAAAGGAGGAAGAAATGTGACTATGGAGACAGAGATTGGAATGATGTAGTCACATGCCTGGGAAACCACCAGAAGTTGGAAGAAACAAGGAATGGAATCTCTCCTAAAGCCTCTGGAGGGAGTTCAGTCCTACCAATATCTTTCTTTTAGACTTTTGGCCTCCAAAATTATGAGAGAATAAATCTGTTTTAAGCCACCTAGTTTGTGACAATTTGTTACAGCAGTCCTAAGACACCAATACAACGTGTGTCCAGTTGGAATGGTTATTATTAAAAAGTCAAAAAAACAACAGATGCTGGTGAGGCTGCAGAGAGAAGGGAAAGTTATACACTGTCAGTGGGAATATAAATTAGTTTAGCCACTGTGGAAAGTAGCTTGGAGATTTCTAAAAGAACGTAAAGCAGGCCAGGCGCGGTGGCTCACACCTATAATCCCAGCACTTTGGGAGGCCAAGGCGGGTGGATCACGAGGTCAGGAGTTGGAGATCAGCCTGGCCAATATGGTGAAACCCCGTCTCTACTAAAAATACAAAAAATTAGCTGGGCATGGTGGCACATGCCTGTAGTCCCAGCTGTTCAGGAAGCTGAGGCAGGAGAATCTCTTGAACCTAGGAGGCAGAGGTTGCAGTGAGCCAAGATTGTGCCAATGCACTCTAGCCTGAGTGACAGAGCGAGACTCCATCTCAAAAAAAATAAAAATTAATTAATTAAATTAAAGCAGTGATACCATTCAACCTAGCAATCCCATTACTGGGTATATACCCAAAAGAAAGCAAATTGTTTAATAAAAAAAGACACATATTTTTGTATGTTCATTGTAGCATTATGCATAATAGCAAAGACATGGAATCAACCTAGGTGCCCATCAACAGTGGATTACATAAAGAAAATGTAGTATATATATACACCACAGAATACTACACAAACATAAAGAATGAAATAATGTCCTTTGCAGCAACATAGATGCGTCTGGAGGCCATTATCCTAAGTGAATTAATGCAAGAACAGAAAACCAAATACTGCATGTGCTCATTTATAAGCGGGAGCTAAACAATGGATATTCATGGACATAAAGATGGCAACAATAGACACTAGGAATTAGGATTACTAGAAGGGGAGGGAAGGAGAAGGGTAAGAGTTAAAAACTATAGAGTATTGTGCTCACTACCTGGGTGATAGGATCAATCATACCCCAAAACTCAGCATCATGTAATACGCCTGAATCTAAAATAAAAGTTGAAATGTATTTTTAAAATACAATTTGTGTGAATTTTCTCCCCAGAGAGCCCATTAAAGACTCAGTCTCAAGGTTTTAACTGGGGGCTACTTATATAGGCACCTTTGCCTAACATGTACTAAAATTCCAGAACTTCCAGAAGGAAAGCAGATGTTTAGCATAAAGCACATTATTTGCATAAACAGTCTAGACACAGCAAACCATCCTCATAAGTTAGGCAACAGCGAGAAGACTCCAAAAATCCAAGTTCCCAGACACCAGCCAAGAGCCAGCCTGGTAAGCAGGACTTCCTAAGAATAGCAGCCTCAGATTGGCTGTGTTAACTCTTTTCTGCCCGTAAGGGTACAGTCTCATGAGTTTTGACAAATGCATATGGTTGCGCAATCAGCACCACAAGGCACATTTTCCAAAAGTTTCCTTATGTCCCTCTACAGTTAGATGCTTGCCCTGGCTCCATGCAAAGACTGAACTGCTTTCTAACACTAAAGTTTTGCTTTTTCTAAAATTTCATATAAATGAAATAATATAGCATGTAATATTTTGCATTTGGCATCTTTCACTTAGTATTGCGCTTTTGAGATTACCATATTGTTGCATGTTATCAGTAGTTTATTCCTTGGTGATGCTGACTAGTGTTCCTTTGTATGAACATGAAACAACTTGCTTATTTATTTTTATGGCTCTTTTATGGCAATGTATCTGTTTTATGGCTCATGTCTCTGTTGCCTTTCTAGGAAATCTTTGCCTACCAAAGATCACAAGGATTTCATATCTTTTTTTTAAATTTTATAGTTTTAACTCTTCATTAGGTCTATGATCCATTTCAAGTTGAGTTTTGCATTATAGATGAAGACTGAAATTCATTTTTTTCCTATGTAGATATCCAATTGTTTCTACCCTATATGTTGAGAGGACTATACCTTCCCTATGGAATTACCTTAGCACCTCTGTCAAAATCAATTAACAATATATGAACGGGCCCAGGTTAAGAATAATTTTTTCAGTGGTCTATATGTCTTTCCTTTCACCAACTCCACACTCTGTGGATTACTGTAGCTTTAAGTTTTGAAATCAGGTGATATAAGTGTTTCAAGTTTGTTCATCCTTCTCATATTTGTTTTGGCTCTTCTAGGTTCTTTGCATTTTCACATACATTTTAGAACATGATCATCAATTTCTACAAAAAACACTGCTGAGATTTTGGTAGGTAATGAGTTGGATCTATAGATCGTTTTGTGGAGAATTAATGTCTTAATATTCAATCTTCAATCTTCCTATCTATGAACATGGTATATCTGCCAATTTGCTAAGGCCCAGACTCTATTCTTAACTTGTTGTAGTTGCTCCCCACTCCAATCTCCAGGATCAGTCAAAAAAGATTTTTTATTTTTATTTTTACTTCTGAGTCCCATTAGGTTCTGAAGGAAAGATTTCTTATACAGTGAATTACAGAAAAATATATTAATGATTTAATGTAAATTAAAATGTATGTGATTAAAATACCTTCCAGAGAAAATTGCAACTTTCACTTACTACCTATATTCCTGAAGGTAGATCCCTTAGAATTTTTTTCATAGAGCAGCTGACTATCAAGAATATATTGTGGAGCCAGGCATGGTGGCTTATGCCTGTAATCCCAGTACTTAGGGAGGCTGAGGCAGGTGGATCACTTGAGGTCAGGGGTTTGAGACCAGCCTGGCCAACATGATGAAACCCCATCTCTACTAAAAATACAAAAATTAGCCTGTTGTGGTGGCACACACCTATAATCCCAGCTACTTGGGAGGCTGAGGCATAAGAATCTCTTGAACCTGGGAGGTGGAGGTTTCAGTGAACTGAGATTGCTCCGCTGCACTCCAGCCTGGATTACAGAGTGAGACTCCATCTCAAAAACAAAAAAAGAATTGTGATTTTTCTAGGGTAAGGACTCAGTATGAGGCAGAAATGAGAACAAACCCAAGTCATTATCTTCTTACGTTGAAAATCCACTGCTCTCCTATGTTGGCAAGTATAGAACATTCATCCAAAGGCAAAGCTCAGTCTCCCTATGTTATTAATGCATTGCCCTGTTAGAGTCAAGCCAATTGTGGGAGACAGTGTCAGTGTCCTTGGATTGAATTGTTGACTGACCACAAGTTAACTTAGTCATGTCTTGTTTATTAAGCTTCATGATCATCATCTCAGTAATTTTACCAGTGAAAGTGTCCGTGGGTCCAGAGCTAATCAATGCCAGGCAACCATTAAGAATTAGATCTGTCTTGCACATTCAGGGAAGCCATGTGTCCACAAATGGAGAGCAGTTTGTTGTCCATGGGCTTTGATTTCACAAGTGCTAGGAGTTAGTCACTTCTAGATGAATTCCTGGCACCTCTGTAACACCCATCTGAGAAGAGTGTGGTGAGGTGGAGGCAGCTCAGATGAGATGAGGAAAAGAAGGGAAGGTTGATTCTGGAGTTGTGGAGGCCAAAATTGGCAGATCCCACATGAAGTGTCCCAGGTCACCATAGTAAAGGGGCAGATGAAGGAAAGCAATAGCTCCCCTCTGGCACATTTCCCAAGTGAAGCCTTTTCAACAATTTTGAAAGTAATACATTGCCATCACGTTTGTTAAAGACCATAAGAGTCACTAGCCTGACTTTTGCTTTCACAGGGCACCTTGTGATTAACAAACAATTGAAATATGGACAGAGTAAAGCAAAGTATAGAAGGTAGTTATATCAGCCAGGATAGGCCAAGATATTTGTTAGAAACAAACAATCTCCAAAACTCGTAGTGGCTTAAAACAACAAATATTTATTTCTTCCACATGCAAAGCTCATTGGGGGTCTGGGTGACTCTCCTCAGGTGACAGCTCAATGATCCAGGATTCTTCACTCTTGTGGCACCTCTGTCTAAAAACACACTTGTATGCACTGCTCTGACAACTGTGACTGGGGGAAAGTGTGGAAATTCGCATACCAGCTCTTAATTCTTGTGCCAATGCAAGTCACATGGTTACATCTAACTTTAAAAGGGCAGAAAAGATATTTCTCTGTGTACTAGGAGGTAGAGAATATTAGTGACATCTACCACAGTAGTCAAAGGCGGACATCATTTTTGAGTGCTCACAGTGCCACTGACAAATGGTGCAAGCTTTCCTGCCCACCTTCCCTTGCATGGCTCTGTGCTCAGCACTTGGCAGCCAAAGGTCCAGGACAGGCTGAGCACGGTGGCTCATACCTGTAATCCCAGCACTTTGGGAGGCCAAGGCAGGAGGATTGTTTGAGCCAAGGGGTTTGAGACCAGCTTGGGCAATATAGCAAGACCCCATTGCTACAAAAATATAAAAATACAATTTAAAAATTAGCCAGGAGAGGTAAAGCAGGCCTGTAGTCCCAGCTACTCTGGGGGCTGAGGTGGGAAGATTGCTTGAACCCAGGAGGTTGAGGGTGTAATGAACTATGGAAGCTGACAGCGCTTCTGAGACAGGGAGAGAGATGAGGACATCAGGGGAAGGAAGAAAAAAGGAGATGTGAGGGGGGACGGGGAGGCTGAGTTGAACTTCACTTACTTTACTCTATTTCTTTAGCTTTCATTAAGCCATGCCAGTGAGGGGAGAACTCATGTCAAATGAACATTTACTGATCATGCACCAAGTGGCGAACATCAGACGGGAGATAACAGTGCCATGCTTCCTGCCTTCCAGGAGCTCAGGATCTAGGGAGGAAGGGAGACCAGTAAGCAAGCAATGAATTACACGCTAGCCATGTGGACAGGATGCCAAAGCAGGGGATTGTCTAAGAAAAAAGGGCTTGGGTTTGAAACATGTCATCATACTTTTTTTTCAAAAGTGTATTTTCCTTCCTGTTTAATGTCTGCTTATTTGGATATTTACATAGGTTTGCATTTTTGGAATAAAGACCAAAGATTGGGGCTGAGGGTTGCGGAGAGCTAGTCAGGTATAAGCAGGGGGTCACTGACCAGGGTGAAAACCACATCACTTGCACTAGCTCTACTCCTGTCAGTAGCTGTCAGATCAAAGGCAATGATCACATGGATCTGGCTTAGGGAGAGAGGTCTGATCTGTTGCAGTCTCTGCTCAAAAGAAACCAATAATCTGACTTAGGCTTTAACAAAGAATGGCACTAAAACAAAAGGGGCTTAGGGAAGTGATTCAGAGTAGGATTCTCAACTAGTTCAGTTACTAGAAATGCCCTCCCTCTAGAACCACATAAATCCAACACCCTCTGCTGGACTTAACTCCTCTCAGAAGCTGACACATCTGAGAGCATTGGAAATACCCGTTTTGGCCTTACTAGCCAGCATCAGAGGGAACGGATTGCTATCTCATTTGAATGTCTAACTACTCAAACATGTTGGAAGAAGTCAACTGGAAGAGACCAGGTCTACTTTACCGCAAGAGGAAAGTGGCCACAGTTGGCCTTAAGACTTGGAGAGGGCTGGGTGCAGTGGCTCACACCTATAATACCAGCACTGTGCGACGTCCAGGCAGGTGGAGGGCTTCAGGCTGGGAGTTTGAGACTAGTCTGAGCAACATGGTAAATACACATCTCTACAAAGATTTTTAAAAATCAGCTGGTCATGGTGGTGTGTGCCTGTAGTCCCAGCTACTCAGGAGGCTGAGGTGGGAGAATTGCTTGAGTTCAGGAAGTCAAGGCTGCAGTGAGCCATGATCTTGCCAAGACGTGGAGAGAAAACTTCTCTGTAGGAGTTAGAAGGGAATCAGTATCACAGGGCTCTGGTTTCCTCTAGTTTTGTAGAATCCATTGACTGGGCGTTTCCCCCTCTGGCCAGTAGAAGTAATATTAGAGCAACATCTTCACTTTCAAAGGTCCACTTTGGGAAGGAAATGACTTCTCTTCCAAGCTCACGGCCTGTTGGGCACCCCCATAGAGCCTGGCTTTAGGTACTTGCCGAAGGTTAAATGATTTTCATACCTGACTAATTCTTTGTACTTCAAATTATTTCTTCATTTTGAAATATACCTCTTACGTGGTTTAGAGGACTCGACCTATCATGCAACCAAAAGCTTTGCTTTGTACCCCACTTCTTTAATTGCTCCCTGAAGGGGAATGGAATTTTTTCCCTTAAGAAGGGCATATGTGTGGTGAGGGAGAAAAGCTGGCCCTCGCGCCTCAGGGTTTGCCACACAAGCAACTACAGCCCCTTCAACAAGGCACAGCTTGGGCAGAGACACAGGGGTCTCTGGAAGGGAAAGGCCACAGGCATCGCTGCCCTGAGAGCAGCAGCTAGTGAAATGGAACAAATTACCAGGCAGAAGGAAGGAAATGAGAGGAAAAGGGATGCAACTTAGAGGATTGGCCTAGGGGAACAGAAGGCAACCACAGGGCAGGTGGTTGGGGGTGTCTATGTATATGTGCAAATTTCAAGTTAAACTGCCTAATCATATTTTCATTTTTGTCTTAATAGTTTAAACCTTATATTAGATAAGATTAGTGTGCTCTTAAAGCTCTGAAATCATAGTGGTTTGAAGACAGTAGGTTTATTTTCCTCTTATATAAACAGTCCAGAGCTAGTATAGTTGCTCTCCGGACATGGTTCCCAAACTATGCACCCAGGTACCACATGATACCATGGTAAATTTTTCTTATTCAAAGATAATTCAGTGATACCTTGACATTTGTCAGACTACTAGCTTGAGGTAATTTGGAGTTCAAACTTTAGATCTTGTTACATTCTCTTTGATGATATCATACCTTTGCAAAGCTGGGTTTTCAGTGGTTCATCTGATAAAATACAAGTAAATGATAGTACTATTACCCAATGTGATCCCAAGGTTTGAGAGTTGTGCAGTGCTCAACAGGTGCACGCATCCCACTAGTAAGTGACTGTGGTTATTTAAGAATAGAAATAAGCGCCGGGTGCGGTGGCTCATGCCTGTAATTCCAGCACTTTGCGGGGGCGAGGTGGGCGGATCACGAGGTCAGGAGATCGAGACCATCCTGGCTAACACAGTGCAACCCCGTCTCTACTAAAAATACAAAAAAATTGGCCGGGCGTGGTGGTGGGCACCTGTAGTCCCAGCTACTCGGGAGGCTGAGGCAGGAGAATGGCGTGAACCCAGGAGGCAGAGCTTGTAGTGAGCCAAAATCGCGCCACTGCACTCCGGCCTGGGTGAAAGTGTGAGACTCTGTCTCAAAAAAAAAAAAAAAGTAAGAGAAAAAAAAAGAATACAAATGAGAGTATTTTTTCTTTCAATGTATTTGAACTAATTTTTTTAAATGACTTCTAAGTTGTTAGGACATAGTAAATTGCTTGGATACAACTGCCTAAAAACAGAATTTTTAGGCATACTTTAGGCATACTTTTGGCCTAGGGTCAATGTGAAAAAATTATGGTGACACTATGCTATGAAACGAGAGTGTCTGGGAACTTCTGCCATTGGGTACTGGTGTCAGAAACCCAGATTTCCTTGACTTGGCTGCTCGGCTTCCCTAGAAGATTGGGTTCTTCTGCAACTTGTCCTCCTATGAAAGGAGAAAGGGCAAAGGGGGTATACACTTTCCTCTCATGGACACAACCTGGCAGATGGCCTCATCACATTTGTTCACAACCCATTGGCCAGAATGTCATCTTATGCCCACATCTAACTGCAAGGAAAGCACAGACAGTCACACTGTACCCTCGATGGCCACGTGCCTTAAAAAATATTGGGGATTTTGTTACTGTGCACAAAAGTGAAAGAATGGAAATAGGTGGACCACTTGTAGTCTCTACCACAGACCATCGGCATTGGAAGCAATGGTGCTGTACCCCTCCACTCTTAATGAATGGTGGTGTTTTCAACATCATAATATTAATTGCCAGGTGAACTAAAGAAGAGCAGCAGGCTCTGAGGGCATTGCAGGGTTCAGTAGAAGGGGTTGGAACACTGGCAGCACCAACAATGAGTTCATGCCGTGTGCAGGTGCAAGTAATTGGGCACCACGGACAGAAAGGACATTAAGGGGTTTTTTGCTTTTGTTTTGTTTTTTGCTTTTGGAAGTTATTGACAGTTTTTAGTCTATAGGGGTAAAAATATTAATTCACCTTGGGAGCACAGTCCTTAATTCTGGTAAGAGCAATTCTCTTTTCCAGCAGAAGACAGCAACAGATTATGTCTTTGCCTTGGCCAGGACTATTATTTATATACTGTTGATGTATATAGTATTCAATAGTATATAAATAACCACTTGTTTATAGACCAACCACTTGTTTACGTACCAACCTGTTTATAACCACTTGTTTACATACCAACTTTTACATAAGGACAATTTCCTTCTTTTTTTGAGATTCAAAATTATTAAAAGATATTGGATGGACTAGGGTACTCAAAATAAGACTTGAATTGATTCTCAGATTTAAATAATTCACCATGAGATTAGAGGTTCACTGTTGAGCTGGCTGTTCCCCAAAAGTTGAATATCCAAGGGGAATATCTATTCAGACCTGTGAGGCTTTAAGTCTGCCATCAGGAGTTGGGAATAATAGACTTCCTTCCTAAAAGAGGGGCTGCTCAGAAAAAAAAAAAAAAAAAAGGAAACAAATTCCCATTAACCTTACAGAGTGCTCACCTCTTTCCCCAGCAAGGGTTCCTTCCTCTGCTGTATTTGTGAGACATATCTATACTTATATACAAATGCCTGTTCATGAGTCAGGCCATGCTCCTCTGTATCATGGGCTCCTTCCATCCTTGGCTTGCCCTGACTTTGCTGCTGGCTTCATAGCAGCGTGACATGGAGCAAGCTATGATCCTACTATGGTCTGAATGTCTTCTCTAAAACTCATGTTGCAATTCAATTGCTATTGTGATGGTATTCAGAGGTGGGACTTTTAAGAAGTGATTAGGCCATAAGGGCTCTGCGCTCATGAATGGATTAATGCTGTTATTAATGGGTTAGTTATCACAGAAGTGAGGTTTTCATAAAACTATGAGTTAAGCTTGATTTAATCCGTGTCTTGCACACTCATAATCCTTCTGCCCCTCTGCCATGGGGTGATCCTTGTCAGATGCCAGTGCCATGTTCTTGGACTTTCCAGCCTCTAGAACTATGAACCAAATCAACATTTTTTTTTTTACCAATTACCTACTGTGTGGTATTCTGTTATAGCAGCAGAAAATGGACAAATATAGCCCCCATGGCCAGCTCTGCTCTGTCCCTCATTTCCCCACAGCATCATCACGCCAGGCTGCAGATGTAAATAGTCGCTAGTGAAGGACTTGGGGTGACTAGAGGATATAACACACAGGACAAAAACTTAAAACCTGGCACTAAATTGGGCCATTTCCAGAGTCCAAGGAAAGGGAAACAAAATTTACATAATTCACACCCAATCCCTAATTCTGCTTCCTGTCTTGAGGGTCATTCTTCTCCATTTTTCCCTTAGGAAGGTTTGCCTTTAGGAAAAACCCATCTTCTATCCATAGGGGTTAGACTTCCCTTGGCCTGTGGAAACATACTGCTGTGTGTTACTCTGTCCTGTAGATAGTGTTGCAGGGGAAGGAGTATTTAAGCCACCTCTGTTGGAAGGCTCTTCATCAGCCAGGGCTCTTTGTTTATGTTTCTGCTACAATCACCACCTTACTGTACAATTTGATCTCACTCTGACTCTATCCTACCAATCCACATAAACCGGGCCCAGCAAATCACTCACACTGGTCATCTAACTCGGGGAAGACCGATGTCTCTTCATTCAGGATCACAGAAGTCAGTGTGACAGAAGACCAGCAGGCTGGAACCAGGCCTCTGTGACTCTCAACCCACCCCACCCACCTAATTCAAAAGACTGCTTTATAAGTACAACCATGGATTCTTGCTGCTGCATGATTCTGTGTTGCCAATTCCTCCTCAGTCTTCCTAAGCAGAAAGCAGGGAGTTTGTCGGGATATGTACATTGTGATATTACTTTTTTTTTTCTTTTCAAGACAGAGTCTCACTCTGTCACCCAGGCTAGAGTGCAGGGGCGTGGTAACAACTCACTGCAGCCTCGAACTCCCAAGCTCAAGCAATCTTCCCACCTCAGCCTCCTGAGTAGTGGGGACTACAGGTGCATGCCACTAGCCCAGGGTGACTTAAAAATTTATTGTAGAGATGGGATCTCACCATGTTGCCCCGGCTGGTCTCAAACTCCTAGACTCAAATGATCCTCCTGCCTTAGCCTCCCAAAGTGCTGGGATTACAGGCATGAGCCACCATGCCTGGCCTGTGATCCTACCTTTTGACTTTCTGTTTACGTTTTAACCACAGAGTAAGTGGCAAAGACTTTGGCCACGTAGTTAAAGGACGTGTGTTGGCCAACCAGCACGGCCTGTCTGTTCAGCAGATTCAGTCTAGGATAACACTGAGGCATTTCCAGAAGACAGCCCCAAAGAGGTGTTGGTACTCCAGGTCTGGTCTTTTTCCAAGACCAGCCATCTGTGTGAGGCAATGCTGTGCCTCCTCATTCTTCGGGTGGTCAAGGATTGCAACACACACACAAACCCCAATCTTAAGGAAAAGAAACATTGTGCCTAAATGCCATGTAATCTATAATTATTCCCCTAGCTGCATTTAAGCAAGATAGAGACAAATTGTTGTTGTTGTTGTTGTTCATATTTTTTTTTGTGTTCAGAGCCATCCTCCATAGGCCTTCAGTGCATAGAAAGCTGGCCTGTCATTATTAATCTTTTCAAACAACAAAGCCACACTCCACCTACACAAAGACCTGATTGAAACGTTTTTACCTTAGGCCGGATCACACTTATAGCTGAAGTGTCCTCCCCATTATTCTCCACAAGCACATTGGGGGCAATATATGAATTTATTATTGCTCTTGACCCAAAGTAAACCCAAGCAGCCACGGGAAGTTCTATTAAAAAGCTACACACTGGTGCCTGGGCATGGTGGCTCACACCTGTAACTCTAGCACTTTGGGAGGCTGAGGCAGGCAGATTGCCTGAGCTCAGGAGTTTGAGACCAGCCTGCAACATGGTGAAACCCATCTCTACTAAAATATAAAAAATTAACCAGGTGTGGTGGCACATGCCTGTAGTTCCAGCTACTTGTGAGGCTAAGGCAGAATAATTGCTTGAACCCAGGAAGCGGAGGTTACAATGAGCCGAGATTGTGCCACTGCACTCCAGCCTGGGCAACAGAGCAAGACTCTGTCTCAAAAAAAAAAAGCTACACACTGGCAACCCAGAAACAGCCTCCCTGCTGACCTGAAGAGCCACTGCAGCATGGACGGTGGCAAGGGCTCTGCTGTGGCTCGCCAAGCTGCCGCAGGTTTAGCAGCACCATCAGCCTCTGGCAGCAATGTGATTACAGCAGAAGGCATCTGGGGAGCCTGGAACACCCAGCAGGGTGAGAAGATCTAGGACTGACCCTTGAGACTGAATAAGTGCTTCTGGGTATCCAGGCTGGACCCCGGAAGGGAGTCCACAAGGAAGAAACAGGATTATGAAATTTCCTAATCTAGGAATATTATATTACTTACATACCCAGCTGGGGAAGTGGGGCATATGGTTCTACATAACTTATTTTATTTCTCAAAAACATGCTAAGTGGTAGGTACTATTCTGATCTCCATTTTATACATAAGGAAGCTAAGCATTGGTAAAATAACTTGTCCAGTGCCACACAACTAATATGTGGGAAAAGTAAAATCTGGGCCCAGGTTTGCTGACCCCAAGGCCTTTGTTCCTAACCAGAATGTCCGCTGCCACTCGTAGCTGTCAATAACAAGTGACTGACTTTATCATGACACAGCTTCTCCACATAGCAAGGCCTGGGTCATGCTGAGCCTGAGCTCTTCCTGTAGTGAAGGGAAGACCCAGAGCCAGATCTGAAATGAGCCCAACTTCCATGCTCAATGTTTTCATTCAGTCAAATACAATGTTTTCAGAAGGAAGCTCGCTTTTAGGAAATAAGAAGTCTAGCAAGGCCAGGCACAGTGGCTCACACCTGTAATCCCAGCACTATAGGAGGCTGAGGTGGGAGGGCTGCTTGATCCAAGGAGTTCAAGGCCAGCCTGGGAAACATAGTAAGACCCAATCTTAAACAAACAAACATATAAAGTCTAGCAGGATCCATGCTTTCTAAGATACCTTACCATCTGGTTGGGGAAACAGGAACAGCACATACAATGATGAATAATACAAGGCCATTTCCAATGAAGTACTAAATTGTATAGTACTGTCACTTTTACAGTAGCCCAGAGAAGAGGTGATTATGGGCTATACTGACTCAGGGAAGGTTTCATAAAGAAGAAGCAACCGAAACCGAACACCCAAGAATGGGTGGGATTTGATTTAACACACTTACTAACCCTCTCCCCAAAACCAGCTATCATGGTTGGTTGGTTTCTTTTAAAGTCAATGATGCTAAGTTATGTGTTTAACTTTTCTTTTTTCAATTCTGAACAGATTCCAATTTATTTTTCTTTTTGAGACAAGGTCTCACTCTGTTGCCCAGGCTGGAGTACAGTGGCTTGATCATAGCTCACTGCAGCCTTGAAGTCTTGAGCTCAAGTGATCCTTCAGTCTCAGCCTCCCAAATAGCTGAGATTACAAGTGCACACACCACCATGCCTGGATAATTTTTTTTTTTTTTTTTTTTAGAACAGAGGTCTCGGTGTGCTGTGTTGCTCAGGCTCGTCTTGAACTCCTAGGCTCAAGCAATCCTCACGGCTTAGCCTGCCAAAGTGCTGGGGTTACAGGCATGAGCCACCACACCCAGCCCAAACAGATTCTACATTTAGGAAAGAAAAAGATATAAACACAACATTTAAAAACATGTTACAACTGAAAGTTTCTAACATTGCATCATGAGTTTTCTAGTCAATGCTCATGGGATGTCTTAGGATTTCCTAAGAGTATTCTGGCCCAGAGACAAATAATTTCAGTTTAGGATACAGGCATCTGCTACCATCTGAGATATTTCAAGAAATATAATAGAGGAAAAAAGATCAAGATGCCCGGTGGCAGAGGCCTATACTAGCCAACCATAATCTGTTTTTCTCTCTTAATTTCTAACAAAATGACCAGAATCCTTCAAAGGAAAACAGAGTTTTAGCCATGAAGTCAGTTTTTCTCCGAAGTTCTCCACTTCTTGTTTCTAGGGAGGCTCTGTTCCCAGGCCTTGCCAGGGTATAGAGGCAAATTCTCATGGACCATCTGAACACAGTGGCTTTCTTGGCGCTCATATCCCAGATGAAACTCTGCAAAGGGCTGAAGTGAATCCCCCAAGCTCAGTCTGGTGAGCAAATCCCAGCTGGGGAGGGGTGCAGTTGTCTCTGATTCTGGGTTTGTCCCCTAAAACAGAGGGCTGAGTAACTTCAGATCTAAACTGACACTGACAATCAGTTGTTTTGCTTACTACATTGCAACAATTTACTGAACAGAGATTAGGTTCAATAAAACCAGCACCACCCACGTGGAGGACTTTGATAAAGAGGATGATTTGAGGGAGGCTCCATCTGGACAAGAAACCCCAGAACTAATCAGCTTCCAGCAAGCCTTGTTAGTCTTTGCTACATTCGCTAAAGGGAAGTGTTTCTTTGTTGATTGTTGATTGATGGTAAACATGAAGCTCCAGTGCCCAGAACAAGGGAAGAAGGGAGAGGAAACGTGGGAACAGGCAGGGGTAGACCCACAGAGAGAGCTGAGACCAGGGACAAGTCTGATGGGAACGCCAAACGTCTATCCTCATCCCTCCCAAGTGAAACCTAGATGTGATCATTTTCTTTTTTGCTGGAGGAGTCACATTTTCAAAACCATCCTTTCTCCTTGTGTAGTTCTGGAATCTAAAACCCCAGAGCAATAGCAATCCCATCTAAATTCCTAAAATTCACATTGTTTTCCTAGACAATTGCTTCCTAACTTGTCGCCTCTAGTTTCTTGCTCTCTCTCATCTTTCTCATACAGTGGAACCACATGAATCTTCCCAAATATAACTTGGCATGCAACTATATTTATTCGGGATCCATTCATGTTACTCCTTGACACAGAGAGGACATGGAAGAGGATCAAACTAGACTGCAGTCACAGCATTCAAACTGGCCAAGTACAAACTGGCCAAGCGGACCTCTCCAATCTCATCTCCTGCGGGTGGGCTCTTTAACTGGCCCTCTGCTTCCTTGGGACCAGGGGTCAACCTTTGCCCCTTCTCTCTGCTCTTCTAACGCCAATGCTTCCTCAGCATCCTTTTTGAGTCCTACCTCCTCCATGAGGCCCACCTGTATTGCCCTTCTCTGAGGAACCCCTGACCCCAGCTTCATGCCACTTCCGACAGTCAGTACTCATGAGCAAAGTTTCCCCAAAGCAAAGGTCAAAATTTCTAAGCTGTCTACTACTATGACATGTAACATTAATTTTTTAATTTACCCAAGAAACCTGCTGTTTTCATCCTGGCAGGAGTGCCTCTGTTTATGAGTTCCTTGCCTTCAGAGATTGTACTTTATTCTTCTCAGAGATTGTCTTGGACAGATGGGTACTGACTATATAGGCTTGATCAATATTTTCAGGAGAAAATGAACAAGAGGATCCATTTTTCTCTTTCTGCACTAGTCATTTGCAGACAAATCTAGTTTTACACTCTTGCAAGGAGTCCTGGAGATTATACAAAACTTGGCCTGAAATCTTAGCACACTCCAGAAAATAAATTCCCAGTCTAGCTAAATAGAAGATACACGTCTCATCTAGCTACTGAATGAATACAGTAACTTAGGGCTCCAACTTCTTGGCTGTTAGGAACCTTAAAATAATAAAAGTGAACCATAAAATTTTAAAAGAAAGCACAAAAAATGAGAGAGCAAGAGAAAGAAAACCTCATTCTTAGTTAATAAATTTCATGCTTTTTAAAAAGTACCCTAAGAATATACTTTTCAAGACATTCTGCTAAATGTGGCAATCATATAAATGCATAAATAAAATACCATTGTAAACCTAAGCTTAGTGAGAGGAAATGACAGAGACTAGTATTTGTTAAGGCCAGCTGTAGTAAACGCTTTTTATTTTATTGACAAATTTGAAAGTCCCTATCAGGTAAGTGCTTGACTGGGAGCTCTCTCTCTTGCTCTTTCTCTCTCTCTCTCTCTCTCTCTCTCTCTCACACACACACACACACACACAGACAGACACACATACACACACACACAGACACCCACACACACACTCTCTCTCTCTCTCTCTCTAATGCACTTCAGCCAGTGTAACATAAACCAGACTGTATGGACATATCAAATGTGTCAGTACTTAAAAAAAAATTACAGATAGGCAACTATTGGGTACAACTGGCAAATGCAAAAATATACATTGCATATATTGTACCCAAGAAAAATATATATTTTTGGTTCAACTTCTATATTTAGAAACTATTGTTTATTTTTCAAGAGAAAAAGTTTCTTGAGAACTTGAGAAGGAGGAAAATGCACTTTGCAATATTCCTAAGGCCAGCCCCGCCCTCCTGTGGACCTTGCTATGCCCACCCTCTTGGGAACCCAGTAAGATTTGTTCCCATCCTTGATGAGCTTCTCTTTCCAATCTATAATTCTAGTCACAGAATGCTGTTGACTTTACTCCTAAAAGCCTCACATGTGTACTTTTCTCTGTATCCCTGTGTACTAGACTCTCACATCCCCTTATATTTGGGTGCGTACAAAAACCTCAAACTGTTCTAGCTTCTCTCCAATTCCAAGTGAACCAGTGACTCTATAAATAGATGGATGAAGGAGGGAATAAATGAAATGTGCATTTATTAAATCAACATGTTGGCTCATGATTCTATATTTACATCCTTTGCCATTTAACCAAAAAAGTTAATATAATTATTGGCTAAAATATATCTGGCACTGTTAGGGGTTGCAGAAAATATATATGATGTGGTTCTCATTATTACTTTTTTTTTTTTTTTTTTTAACAGGGTCTAGCTGTCTCACCCAGGCTAGAGGGCAGTGGTGCAATCTTGGCTCACTGCAGCCTTGACCTCCTAGACTCAAGCAATCCTCCTGCCTCAGCCTCCTTAGTAGCTACGACTATAGGTGTGCTACTATGCCCAGCTAACTTTTTGTATTTTTTGTAGAGACAGGGTTTCACCATGTTGCCCAGGCTGGTCTAGAAACTCCTGGGCTCAAGTGATCCTGCCACCTTGGCCTCCCAAAGTGTTGGGATTGCAGGCATATGCTACCACACCCAGCCTATGGGATGGTTCTTGACATCAGGGTGTTTTCAGCCTAGTTAGGAAAGATTAACAAACTTGGACTGATTAGCCAATAGTTAAGTGCTTAAACTACCCAATAAGTGAAACAGACATTAGATAAGTGTAGGTGTTAAGTATGACGGAACAAAATACATGGGAGGCTATTTCAAAAGGATGAAGTGGCTCCTTGTTGTTCCACATTCCTGCCTCTCCCCGCCACCTAGGACTGAGCCTAGTGTGTATCTTAATTAAGAAAAGTGGTTGTAAGAGATAGAAATCCCTTAAGCTCACAGAAGTGAAGAGGAATTTATTCTAAGGATCTGGGGACATCTCGCAAGACCAGAGCAGGAGGTACAGCTGGCCTCGTGCAGACAACAGGAAAGCATGTGAAACCAGCTCACCTGTTGTCTCTCTGTCACCATCTCTCCCTGGAGCAGTGGAACCTCTCACTGCTGCTGTACAACTAATTGATTCTGGGCTGTCAGGAGAGCCAGCTCCCCACAAAGGCAGCTTCTGCTCCTCTCTCTTCATGACCTTTAATTATCTGATGGTGGCTGCCTATTCCCAAGTATGCAGCTGGACTCATCATGGGCTGACCCCAGGCTTCCTTGCAGGCAGGGCCACTAAGGCCACAGGGCCTCTGCTGAAGGGCTGTGAGGGGCAGGTGTGTTGGGGACAGGGAGAAAACGATTGGCATCTCCAGTACAGAAGATGGTAAAAGTACATTCAGATTCTATCTCCTGTCTCTGGTTACACAAAGGGAGAATACCTTTGTTTAGCAAAAGGTTTAATTCTTCTCTGTTCTCCAGAGGTAATTCCCCTGGAATTTGGGAAGTAGAAATGTCTGTGATGGATCACATTGTAAGTGGCACGTTCATTTCCAAAGTAAATTAAGTCATCAGACCTGATTAATGGGCCAAGGCTGAAGACTTATGTTCGTGAAGCTCACCTGACATCCAGAGGTAGTGCATTGATTTGCCTGGAATCTTCCACAGCTCTAGGACAAGCCTCCCACCTTGAAGAGCTATAATTGCAGATGAGAAGGAGGTGGGGCCTGGCCAGTCTGGGAGCAAACTGGGCATTTTTGTGTCATAATGAGCAACCTAACTTGCAGATCTGCAGAATTCTTCTTGCTTTGAGTCAGGCTTGGATCTGACTTAGTTTACTTCTTCACACTGTGGACCCTCCCAATTCTTGGGCGTTCCCACAACCACCATGTGGTGTTATAGCCACTTCCTCCATTTCTGTGCACACAACCCAGAACTAGGTGGAAGGAAACGACTGTGTGGAACTCTGCTGGCTTTCCTGATGTCCTTTCCAGAGCTTCAGCCACTCTCTGTTTGCACATGCCTGGGGAAGGCCAAACCTCAGCGTGTGTTGGATCCCACTCCTTCCCTACATCTGATTTAGCCTCTAGCATCCCTCTTCCTGAGTTACGTTGTTCATCTTGATGTGGCTGAAAGAGCACAGAGACTGACAAACTAATCCTAGCTCTGCCATAAACCAGCTATGTGACTGTGGACAAGTTGCATAAACTCTCTCTGGGCTTCAGTTTTCTCCTTAATTAAAGTAAGCCCTTACCAAAAGCAAAAGCTCTAGACCTAGGATTCTGCTCAGTCTCCCCTGAGCTGGCTTTAATTTGTACTTTCCAGAATTCATCCCTTCTGATATTTTCTCCTAACAGCTGCTGAAGCAGTTAAGGTGGGAGGAGGGGCAGGGGGTGGGAGGAGGGGTGGGGGTGGGAGGAGGGATGGGGGTGGGGGGTGGGCTGGAGGTGATATTTTGATATGCATTCATGAAACATCTATGTTCCTCATCCTCATACTCTTATGACATGTTCCTGTGACATGGGTTTTCTCATCTCCCATTTCATTGATAGTAAATGCTTTGGGAGAGGATAAATGACTTGCCAAGGTATCATGGCTAGAAACTGATGGAATCAAAGTTTTGAAAGTTTGAACTTCAGCTCAAAATCCAGTCCTCACTTAGAACAACCCACAGCTACTCATGACCGGGCATGGTGTCTCACGCTTGTAATACCAACTCTTTGGATGCCAAAGTGGGTGCATCACCTGAGGTCAGGAGTTCGAGACCAGCCTGGCCAACATGCTGAAACCCCATCTCTACTAAAAATACAAAAATTAGCTGGGCGTGGTGGGCGCCTATAATCCCAGTTACTCAGGAGGCTGAGGCAGGAGAATGACTTGAACCTGGGAGGTAGAGGCTGCAGTGAGCCGAGATGGCTGAGACCATACATAATCATGAGCCCAGGGAAAAGCCCTACCCTTCCAGGCACAGAACCCAGCCCAGGGAGTGGCAGAAAGAATTCTCCATCCAGGTGGGAAATACCTTTCCATTCACACCAAGAGAAAAGGGGAAATTCTTGCAAGGGCATGTCCCAAGGACACCACTTCCCAAGTATTTGGAAAATGTGAAAATCTCAACTCAATCCAATCCATCAGTCCTCAGTGAGTCCCTATTTGTGGAGTACGGTTTTCTTGGGATCTCGGTATTGAAACTGGAATGAAGACTTCAGAGAACAATTCTTACTGCACTCCAGTCTCTAGAGAGTTGTGTCCAGAGCAGGTAAAGATCCCTTGAAGATAGCAAAAACACTGCCAAGCATCTTAGAATTAGAACAGGCTTTATTCTTCCTACAAGCACTTCTTTAGAAGATTCGTGGACTCTAGAAGAAAAAAACCCAACAAGCCTGGAAGGCTTTCAGCCTCATAACTTACAGAACAGACAGCCTTGCCGCTGCTCCTTTCCCCTCCCGAGAGACTGGGAGGGGCACCCTGGCTCCTTTCCCCGTGTGCCCATGTCTGCCCTTCTGCGTAGAGGAAGTCACAAATGGGGCCAAGGAAAGAAAACAGAAAATTGAACTTGAGAAAAAAAACACAGGCGGCCTCCTCCAACCCAGAAATCATAAAGGGACAGCAGAAAGGGACTGAGGGGTGCAAGGCCTATAAGGCATAGGGTATGTGTCCATGGTCCTCTGCCAGCATTACATTTCTGACTCATTTCTTAACACTTGGCAAGAGGCTTGAGTGTTTAATACTTCTTTTGTGGCTGGAGAACTGGAAGCATTACATCTGTAAAGTACAATGGATTTTAACCTTTTTGTGCTATAATCTCTTCCATTTAAAAATACTTAAAGCCTTACTGAATCGCTCTTTTAAAGTTTTTAACTGTTCTATGTCACCTAACTAACCAGGTTTCCCGAAGAGCCAAGACTCTCTTTAAATCCTTAATATTAGAAATCCTTTAATTTAATGCTTGTAGGAGCTGTAGGGGATCAGTCTTTGTGTGTTCTGATACTCTTTTGCTGGTTGTGACAAGTTACTTGATCTTTGCCGAAGCTAACTCCGTAACTGTGCTAGGCTCTCTGGAGGAAACAAAGGAAGTCTGTGAGAGAGATTATGAGCCATATACTTAATTGCATAGAATATAAGCTCATGCTAATTATTGGGTTACATGTCTTAGGCCTATTTAAAATTGATTAAATACATGATGTTAAGCATTCAATGGATACTGTGCACTTATGGAATGATGGTGCAGACCTAGGCACATATGGAAAACCGTGTTTGCCTCCTCAGGCTGCCTTAGCAAAGTATTTGCCACAAACTTAAGGCAGCTGAAAACAACATATACACATACTGGTATAGTTTTGGAGGCTAAAAGTCTAAAATTAAGTAGTCAACAGGGCCACACTACCTCTGAAGGCTCTAGGGGAGGGTCCTCCTTGGCTCTGCCCACCTTCTGGTGTTGCCAGCAATCCTTAGTGTCTCTTGCCTTGTAGATGTGTGACTCTAATGTTCATCTTCCTCATCACATGGCGCTCTTCCAGCGCGTCTGTGTCCACATTTCCCTCTTCTTATAAGGACACCAGTCATTAGATTAGGGCCCACCCTATTCCAGTACACCTTCATCTTAACTTGCTTTCATTGGCAAAGGCCCTGTTTTTAAGTAAAGCCACATTTACAGGTACTGAGGGTTAGGACTTGGATATATTTCTGCGGGGGGACACAACTCTACCCAATATACTGTCATATATATATATATATAGATTGTCAGAGTTTTAAAACACAGCTGAAAGTTCTTTGGCACTCCTCTCTTAGAGAGTGGGGTCTTGCCCCCTCCTCACGAATCTGGGTGGCCTTGCTACCACTTTGACCAATGTAGTATGAGAGAAGTGACATTATATGTCTTCCAAGCCTAGGGCTACCCAACTTCTACCTTGTTCACTAGGTAGAACACTCACTCTTAGAGCCTCGAGCCACCATATAAGAAGCCCAACTGTCCTGAGGCCACCACGTTGTAAGTCCAAGCCACATGGAGATATTACATGCAGGCACTCTAGTCAACAATCCCAATGAGCTCAGAATTCCAATATGCAACCCAGGTGCCAGCCATGAAAGTGAAGAAATAAGTCTTCGGAAGTTTCCAGATCCTAGATGCTCCAGTCACCCCTGGCCATTTGAGTTTTCCCAGATGACATCACAGGAAAGCCACTGTGCCCTGTCGAACTTCTCAACCAGGAAAAAACTAAAGCAATTTTTATTTGGAAAAAACATGTGGCTGGGCACAGTGGCTCACACCCGTAATCCCAGCACTTTGGGAGGCTAAGGTGGGCAGATCACCTGAGGTCAGGAGTTCGAGACCAGCCAACATGGCGAAACCCCTTCTCTACTAAAAATGCAAAAATTAGCCGGATGTGGTGATGTGCACGTGTAATCCCAGCTACTCAGGAAGCTGAGGCAGGAGAATGGTTTGAACCCAGGAGGTAGACATTGCGGTGAGCTGAGATTGTGCCACTGCACTTCAGCCTAGGAGACAGAGCAAGACCCTGTCTCGAAAAAAAAAAAAAGTGCCACTGAAATATAGTGGTTGTGCTTCCAGTTGCAAGAACTAAAGCACTCCTAAAAGTAGTTGAGTCTTCTCTGTCCTGCAACCATAATCAACGCACAAATGATTCTGCAATTAAAGCTCATTTTAGCTAAATAAGTCCACTAGGGCTCCGAGGGCTGAGTCTAGTATCTTTAGAGTTGGGTCATATGGAAGCAGCAGTGACTGAAAAGGAGGTTCGGGCACTTTCTCTGGCACTGTCTTTGGATGGCCAGGCCAGAGCTCGAAGTAGGGGAGGACAGTGGTTGTGCAGCAGTCTGGGGAGGGGAGATGGTGGAAAGAGCAACGAGTCAAGTAGGGGTGTCCACTGAGGGCCTGGAATGTGGGGACCAGGGTGCTGTTGCATCCTTGCCTGGCAGGGATCAGAATGTCTATGCATCCCTACAGCTTGGCAAAGGAGTGCGCATCCGAACCATAGATTTGGGCCTGTGGACTGCCAATGTTGTTTCTACCACTGCTAGTGAAGTTCCTACCATAAAGTGTGTCACTAGAGCACATCCTTACATCCTTTTCCTTCAGAGACATAGTATTCAAAGGTTAGCAACACATTCTGCCAAGAGCACAGACACAAATCTTGGCATGACAAATGAGGTCTTTGCCCTCTTGAATGGTCACACTTTAGAAACTAAGGGAAAGTGGGGAGAAGCAAGAGGCCACAACTGAAAAGAACAGACCTTGTGACTTACACACACACACAAAAAGTGTTTGAATAGAGCCAAGGGTGAGTTAAGCATGATATGCATGGTTTCTAAGGAAACTTTAAAAGCAAATAGTGCATCAGTGAGGAAGACACTCATTAAATTGAATAGAAGTTCCCAAACCCAGAAATCAATGCTTTCCTGTCCAGCAGCAGTTTCTCACTCCTACAGAACATTCCAAATCAGGAGGCCCAGGCACAATCAGCACCAGTGGACTCTGGACGTGGAGGGAGTCCCCAGAGACCAAGCAAGCAGCATGTGCCAGGACGCTCTGGGCAACGCTGGGCCGAGGTAAGGTGCCTTTCGAGTATCCTCCAGGGTGCCATCACTGTACTTACATCCCATGGCCACTTCTGCTAAACTTGTCATCTTGTCTTGTAACCAACCTGCTCATCAGCAGACACTTGGGTGCTTCAAGTTAATGACTTAAGTGGTTCTGGATTGTACAAGGGGAGTAAAGCGTACAGTGAAAATCATGCATTTCCTTCCAGCTCCCTCCTCTTGTTCTTCCTGCTGCATCGCCCTGATGTTTTTGTAAGGACAAAATGAAACATCTTGGATTCCCAGGCCCCAAACCTTCCAACTTTAGAATTTCTACAATACCCATGGGTTATGTCAGGTCTCCTTCTTCCTTTTGTTCCCCACAATCCCCACCTTGGGTGCAGCAGGTCCCCTTCTGATTGGCCTTTCCTGTGGATACAGCTTGCATAGGATTCTTTATGCTCCACCCCTCATCAACCTTTCCTGGGCCAGAAAAAGCCCACTGTCACTCATTTGCCTTTGTCCACACACACAATTCCTGAGGACCATGACATACTGGGGACTTCATCCTCCCATCTCCACACACGCACACATACACATACACACACACACACACACACACACACACACACACACAGACACATCTATGCCTCTGCTCCAAATGGCTATATTTAACCTTAATGACAAAGTTATCTTTGCTCCCAAGCTAGCAAAATTTGATTATAATAACACAGATTTGATAAGCCAAGGAGAGTGGGGGTGGGGAAGGATACATTCTCAAATCCTAGAAAAGAAGATTACTAAGAGAAGCAAAATTCGGCAGAATCCACTTAAATGCTGACAGGGAAGGCAAGACCCAGCCAATGAACTTCAGTGATTTCTGGCCATGAGGCCCAGTGGTGAGACTTTCTCTGAAGTCGGGATGAGGAGTCATAATGAACTTAGACTATTTCCAGTCCTGTTGGCAAGTCCAGTTGTGCTGGAGAAGCACAGCTTTCCACCAACACCAGTTCTTTCCTTCCTTCACAGTAATGAGTCCCTAGCTGGGGGACCTGGGGTGATGCCTCTGTTTTCAGGCATCCCTACAGTTAGGTGAGGCCATATGCCTAGGTTCCCAATGGAAGGTGAGAGGCAATTTCCCACTTCTGGCCTCACCCTTAAAACAATGCACATATACATGAACCTGGGACAATGGAAGGAACCTTGGATTCCCAAGTGACTGTGTGGAGCAGAGGAGTCCCTGAAGCTACGTGAAGAAGAATTAAACTTCCATAAGTCACTATATCATGAGGTCTCTTTAGGGGAATTAAATCTAAGGGGAAAAAATCTAAGCTTCTGTGACAAGGGCTCTAATGTTTATTGCATCCAGCCAGCTGCATATATTTTGTCCACACCAGCTGAAGCAGAAGCAGTCGAGAGATGCCCTGTACTGGCTGGCATTTAATCATTATAAGTTCGTCATCTCATTTACTCCACACAACATCTTAGGAGATAATATCCTACCTTTCTTGTTGAGAAAACTGAGATTCAGAGAGGTTCAACAACTTGTCCATTCTATACCATAGTAACTGACAGTCAGGATTTGAACTCAGGCTGTTCATATTGGATACCAAAGTCTGTGCTCTTCACCTCATCTTTCTGAAGATCAGCCTGGTGAAAGAGAATTCGAGGGCAGAGCAAACCATTTCAGTCTATGTGGCTATTATGTATTTGTTCTGATTGTAGCCATTGGACCACCTGAGTTTGGTTAATAAGACCGCATCCAGGTGTCCGACTCACCAGGCTGAAGGTCAGGACATGGACACAGCTGACTGACTCGGGTAGGGAAGGACTCTGGTGAGCACCCTCAAAAGACAGTCTGCAGGCTTTTCTCAGGCAACAGGCACCCTTGTGCATCTCCAGGTATGGCCCAGAGAAATGCAGTGGGTTCTTTTCCCTAAATGGGAACATGTTCATTGGTTAATTTTTGTAATAAATGTGCAGCTCATTTGATGAGCAAAATCTCAAACAGACATGAATTGTATAAGGTTGAAAGTACAAATTTACCCCTCACCCCATCCATCCTCAACTTTTCAACCTTCTCATTCCACTGCTGACAAATTCAAGTCCCTACTGATAATAGTTTGAAATATGACCTTCTAGGCCCCTTTTAAACAGGTATATAAAGTTTTATTTACACAAAATGATATACTTTTTAAAAGAAGGTTGCAGAACAATATCATGAATACATATATTTATAAACATGGAAATATTTACTGTACTTTTTTTTGAGACAGGGTCTCACCTGTCACCCAGGCTGGAGTGCAGTGGTACAATCATGGCTCACGGCAGCCTCAATGACCTGGGCTTAAGTGGTCCTCCCACCTCAACCTCCCCAGTAACTGGGACTATAGGTGCATGCCACTGCACCCAGTATTTTTTTTTTTCTTTTGTAGAGACAGGATCTCACTATGTTGACCACACTGATCTCAAACTCCTGGCCTTAAGCAATTCTCCTGTCTCAGCCTCCCAAAGTGCTGGGATTACAGACGTGATTCTTTCTGCAGGATGGACTCGTAGAAGCAGAATTACTGTGAGTGGGCGGCAGAATAATGGTCCCCCAAATGGGCTCCCATGTCCTAATCCCAGGAACCTGTGAACAAATATTTTATGTTATATGGCAAGGGGAAGTTATATTGCATGAAACAGAAGTTGCTTATCTGGTGCCTTTGAAATGAGATTTTCCTGGATTATCCAGGTAGACCCACGTGTCCTTACAGGTGAAAAAAAGGGCACAGGAATCAGTGTCCAAGTAATGCTGTGTGAGAAGGACTCAGCCATCGCTGGCTGTGAAAATGGAAGACAGCCATGGGCTAAGGTACATGAGCAGCCTCAAGAAGATGCAAAAGGGAAGAAAAAAAATTTTACCCTAGACGACCTTCCCACATGAATTCGGACCAACAACACCTTTTTTTTTTTTTTTTTTTTTGAGATGGAGTCTCTGTTGCCTAGGCCGGAGTGCAGTGGCACAATCTCGGCTCACTGCAACCTCTGCCTCCCAGGTTCAAGCAATTCTGCCTCAGCCTCCCGAATAGCTGGGACTACAGGAGCATACCACCACACCCGGCTAACTTTTTGTATTTTTAGTAGAGATGGGGTTTCACCATATTGGCCAGGGTGGTCTTGAACTCCTGACCTCAGGTGATCCACCCACCTTGGCCTCCCAAAGTGCTGGGATTACAGGCGTGAGCCACTGCGCCCAGCCTGACAACATCTTGATTTTTAGTCCAGTGAGACCTATTTTGGACTTCTGGACTCCAAAACTACAAAATAATACATTTATGCTGTTTTAAGCCACCAAGTCTGTACTAATCTGTTATAGCAGTAATTGAAAACTGATAAACTTAGTCAAAGAAGTACTCATTTATGCAAGTAAAAATATGCAAAGAATCTAAGTGTTCAATTATAAGGAAATAGAAAATAAATGAGGCTGTATTTATTTGGAGAAATATTATGGAATCAATAAACACTTTATTTTATTATTTCATTTTGTTATGTATTTATTTATTTATTTTGAGATGGAGTTTCATTTTGCTTTGCCCAGGCTGGAGTGCAATGGTGCAGTCTCGGCTCACTGCAACCTCCGCCTCCCAGGTTCAAGCTATTCTCCTGCCTCAATCTCCCAAGTAGCTGGGATTACAGGTGCTCACCATCACACCTGGCTAATTTTTTTGAATTTTTAGTAGAGATGGGGTTTCACCATGTTGGCCAGGCTGGTCTTCAACTCCTGACCTCAAGTGATCCTCCTGCCTCAGCCTCCTAAAGTGCTAGGATTACAGGCATGAGACACTGTGCTCAGCCTTGATTTTAAAATTTGCAAAATGTTTACAAGGAAATGTTAAGTGGAAAAAGAAATGTATAAACATTTATCTGACTAAAATTATAAAAATTATATACATATAAATTATACACATTATATATGAGTAATGTATATGTTATATTAGTTATGGTTCAGCTGTAGAAAAGAGCTCCCCTCAAGCTATTTCAAATAGAAGAAGAAATATAAAGAATCAGATCCATTCAAAATTATGGAGAAAACTGTAGGAGTGGGTTCTCCAGGGTCCTCTTTAGAGGTCAAATCAGACTGCCAGGGTCACAACTACCTGTACCTGGATCAGAAAGGTGAAGCATCAGGTGGGGCCACTAGACTGAAAACATACAGTCATGTGTCATTTCACAACAGGAACACGTTCTGAGAAATGCCTCATTAGGCAATTTCATCATTGTGTGACCATCGCAGCACGCACTTACACAAACTATAACAGTATAGTCTACTGCACACCTCGGCTATATGGTGCAGCCTAGTGCTGCTACGCTACAAACCTGTGCAGCATGTCACTGTCCTGAATACTGCAGGCAACTGTAACACAGTGGTATTTGTATATATAAACATAGAAAAGGTAGTGCAAAAAGACAGTACAAAAGATAAAAAATGGTACACCTGTGTAGGGCACTTACCATGAACAGAGCTTGCAGGACTGGAGGCTGGTCTGGATGAGTCAGTGAGTGAATGGTAAGTGAATATAAAGACCTAGAACATTACTATACACCATGGTAGACTTTATAAACACTGGACGCTTAGGCTACACTAAACTTATTTTAAATTTTTTTTCTTTCCTCAGTAATAAACTAAACTTAGTTTACTGTAACTTTTTTATTTTATTTAAACTTTTTAACTTTTTGAATCTTGTAATAACACTAAGCTTAAAACACAGATTGTATAACTGTCCAAAAATATTTTCCTTTTTAATATTCTTATTCTATATGCTTTTTTCTGTGTTTAAAATTTTTATGTATTTACTTTTTAAATTGTTTTATTAAAAACTAAGACACAAACACACATTAGCCTAGGTCTACACAGGTTCAGGATCATCAATATCCCTGTCTTCTACCTCCACATCTTGCCCTACTGGAAGGTTCTCAGGGACAATGACATGCATGGAGCTGTCATCTCCTGTGATAACAATGCCTTCTTCTGGATACCTCCTGAAGGACCTGCATGAAGCTGTTTTACAGTTAACTTTTCTTTTCATAAGTAGGAGTATACTCTAAAATAACCATAAAAAGTATAGTACAGTAAATACATAAACCTGTAAACATAGTCATTTATTAAGATGATCAAGTACTAGGTACTGTACATAGTTGTGTTATGCTTTCATACGACAGGCAGTGCAGTAGGTTTGTTTACACCAGCATCACCATAAATACAGGAGAAATGCATTATGTTACATTACCATGGCTATGATGTCACTAAGCTATAGAAATTTGGCCGAGACGGGCGGATCACAAGGCCAGGAGATCGAGATCATCCTGGCTAACCTGATGAAACCCCGTCTCTACTAAAAAAATACAAAAAACTAGCCGGGCGAGGTGGAGGGCGCCTGTAGTCCCAGCTACTCGGGAGGCTGAGGCAGGAGAATGGCGTAAACCCGGGAGGCAGAGCTTGCAGTGAGCTGAGATCCAGCCACTGCACCCCAGCCTGGGCGACAGAGTGAGACTCCGTCTCAAAAAAAAAAAAAAAAAAAGAAAGAAATTTGGGGGCTCCATTACAGTCTTATGGACCACGAACCTACATGGGGTCTGTCGTTGGCCAAAACATTGTTATTTGGTGCATAACTGTGCATTAAAAAGGTGATGGAGATGAGATGGTCCCTTTTCTCTTATATTTAAATATAAGGAATTTTTAAATCTAACCACCACATTTTTCTGTCTTCGTATTTTTAATATTTTTAGAAGAAACCCAGAATCCATCATCATTAAGAAAGGGTTCTGAAGACTTCAATCCAGCACCACCTTCCCCTACCATAGCCCTCTGGCAAGTCACCTCCCTCTTGGTGTCCAAATACCTTCATCAGTAACAGGGAGTGATTTTGTGCCCGCCCCCAAAGAGCTGTCTGAGGATTGAAAGAACTAATGGAGGCCATGCACTTAGCAGGGAATCCCATTAAGTAAAATGACTCAATAAGTGGTAGTGAGTGTTCTTAGAATACTTCACTATACATATCAAGTATTACTTATCATATATTAATTTTATCATCAGAAAAAAACCTCATTATAGAAAAATCCAAGCTGGATGTTAATCTTCCTCAGAAAGTAAAATAATCATAGTCTGATGAAAAAATATCAAACTTTTAATACCTGTTGCCTTGCATCAGGTTCTGCCCATTGTATACCTGCTTCCTGTTGATAAGAGGAATAATAAAGACATACAAGCTCTATTTAAAAGTAGAGAGTCAAAAGGCCCTGCGTATGTTCATTCTCAAGGCCATTATTTCTACACAACAAACATCACCCTCAGTCTGTTGCATACATAATGTATATTTCAGCATCTATCAATGAATGAACAAAATGGCACCCCAAATGTTTTGGGAGATGAAGAGGAGCATTTATGATAATAAAAGGGGGCAGGCCAGGCGTGGTGGTTCATGCCTGCAATCCCAGCACTTTGGGAGGCCAAGGAGAGAGGATCACTTGAGGCCAGGAGTTTTAGACCAGCCTGGCTAACATGGAGAAACCCTGTCTCTACAAAAACAAAACAAAACAAAACAAAACAAAACAAAATTAGCTGGGCGTGCTGGTGTGTGCCTCTAATCCCAGCTACTTGGCAGGTTGAGGTGAAAGGACCTCTTGAACTCGGGAGGTTGAGGCTGCAGTAAGCCATGATTGCACCATTGCACCCCAGACTAGGTTACAGAATGAGACCCTGTCGAAATAAAAATTTAAAAAAATAAAAGGAGGCCAGGCACAGTGCCTCATGCCTGTAATCCCAGCACTTTGGGAGGCCGAGGCGGGTGGATCACCTGAGATTGAGAGTTTGAGACCAGCCTGACCAACATGGAGAAACCCCGTCTCTATTAAAAATACAAAATTAGCCGGGCATGGTGGCGCATGCCTGTAATCCCAGCTACTTGGGAGACTGAGGCAGGAGAATCGCTTAAACCCAGGAGGCAGAGGTGGCGGTGAGCCGAGATCACACCATTGCCCTCCAGCCTGGGCAATCAGAGCAAAACTCCATCTCAAACAAACAAACAAATAAATAAATAAACAAATGGACACAGAATAGACATTTGACTATGATTTGACTGTAGAGCTATGTAAATACAGACATTTATAACTGACCAAATGTAACATCCTAGATGTCACCCCTTTGGTGGTGGCTACTCAATTTCCAGCCTGGTTCCCTCAAGAGGAACATGGATTTGGGTGCCACTCTCTCTCCTTGTGGGGCTGGAAGCCTGAAGGATCTGCTTGATGGTTCCAAGCACTTTTGCAGACATGATTGTCACTCAGTGCCATGGCCTCCCCTTGGCCGTGCTGGATTCTGTTGCCAAAATAGGAATATAAGTCCAGTGCTCTTTTCAGGGTCCCACATTGCATGGGACATCTTTCAAAGTGCCACACAAAGTGATTTAGTTCATAATGATAGCCATTATTTTATTTTATTTTTAACTTTAATTTAGCTTTCATTTTAAGTTCAGGGATACATGTGCAGGTTTGTTACATAGGTAAACTTGTGTCATGGGGGTTTGTTGTACAGACTATTTCATCACTCAGGTATTAAGCCTAGTACCCATTAGTTATTTTCCCTGATCCTCTCCCTCCTCCCACCCTCCAACCTTCAATAGGCTCCAGTGTGTGTTGTTCCCCTCTATGTGTCTGTATGTTCTCACCATTTAGCTCCCACTTGTAAGTGAGAACATGTGGTCTTTGGTTTTCTGTTCCTACATTAATTTGCTAAGGATAATGGCCTCCAGCTCCAACTATGTTCCTGTAAAGGATATGATGTCATTTTTTATGGCTGCATAGTATTCCATGGTGTGTCTATACAACATTTTCTTTATCCAGTCCACCATTGATGGGCATTGAAGTTGATTCCATGTCTTTGCTATTGTGAATAGTGCTGCAGTGAACATATGCATGCATGTGTCTTCATGATAGAATGATTTATATTCCTTTGGGTATGTACCCCATAATAGGATTGCTGGGTCAAATGGTATTTCTGTTTTTAGGTCTTTGAGGAATCACCACACTGTCTTTCACAATGGATGAACTAATTTACATTCCCACTGACAGTGTAAATTAGTTTTCATTGTGGTTGTGATTTGCATTTCTCTAATGATCAGTGATAATGAGCTTTTTTTCATATGCTTGTTGGCTGCATGTATGCCTTCTTTGGAAAAGTGTCTGTTCATGTCCTTTGCCCATTTTTTCATGGGGTTATTTTTCTTCTTGTAAATTTGTTTAAGTTCCTTATAGATGCTGGATATAAGACCTTTGTCAGATACATAGTTTGCAAATATTTTCTCCCTTTCTGTAGACTGTCTGTTCACTCTGTTGATTGTTTCTTTTGCTGTATAGAAGCTCTTTAGCTTAATTAGATCCCATTTGTCAATTTTTGCTTTTCTTGCATTTGGTGTCGGTCATGAAATCTTTCCTCATTCCTACGTCCAGAATGGTATTGCCTAGGTTGTCTTCCAGGGTTTTTAGAGTTTTGGGTTTTACATTTAAGTCTTTAGTCCATCTTGAGTTGATTATACAGTGTAAGGAAAGGGTCCAGTTTCAATCTTCTGCATATGGCTAGCCAGTTATCCCAGCACCATTTATTGAATAGGGAGTCGTTTCCCCATTGCTTGTTTTTGTCAGCTTTGTTGATAATCAGATGGTTGTAGGTGTACAGCCTTATGTCTGGGTTCTCTATTCTATTCCATTGGTCTACATATTTGTTTTTGTAGCAGTACTATGCTGTTTTGCTTACTGTAGCCCTGTAGTGTAATTTGAAGTTGGGTAGCATGATGCCTCCAGCTTTGTTCTTTTTGGTTAGAATTGCCTTGGCTCTTTGGGCTTGTTTTTGGTTCCATATGAATTTTAAAATAGTTTTATCTAGTTCTGTGAAGAATGTCGTTGATAGTTTAATAGGAATAGCATTGAATCTACAAATTGCTTTGGGCACTATGGCTATTTTAATGATGTTGATTCCTCCTACCCATGAGCATGGAATGTTTTTCCATTTGTTTGCGTCATCTCTGATTTCTTTTCACGGTGTTTTACAGTTCTCCTTGTAGAGCTCTTTCACCTCCCTGGTTAGCTGTATTCCTAGGTAATTTTTTTTTTTTGTAGCAATTATGAATATACAGTCACTCTTTTAAGTTAGGTTTTAAAACCTCCATAATAGTATGATTTTGGTTTTACTTATTTCAAATCTTCAGCAAGTTTATGAGTTGGAAATACATTCATTAGGACATGGGTACCAGATAAACCATGACTCTCACTGAATTTTGGCATGGCATATGTTATAATTTGTTCCTTTTTTACATCAAACAACCTGTAGTCCCCAAAGAAGGAAAAATCACCCAAGTACATGAACTTTAAGGAGCCTAAGTATAAAACCAAATAGGAAGTGATTTTACTTTTATTCCCAAATTCCATACACACAAGTAAAGGAAGTAAGACTATTAATTTAGTCAGCATTAGAGATAAGGACCAAGCAGGAAATGACTTTTTATATGATATCATCAAGAGTCCATGTCAGAGGAGGAACAGGTGGAGCATTTCCTTTGTCCGATCCCTTACAGATCTTTCCCAGCCCTCTGAATAGTAATGTATAGTCAGGGGCTAATTTAGTAAGTTACCTCAACATGGGTTTTACTGCTCTGCGTGACTGTGATTTAGATATTACTCTAATCTTGAAAGAAAGAATGAGAAAAGAATGATGGAATGGAGAGAGGGAGGGAAGGAGGAAAAAATAAAAGTCCTAATTATTTAGTAAGATAAACTTTATCTGGAGAAGCCAGTAAATGTTTCAAGGAATTTTATATTCTAGCTAAGTAATTTTTTTCTTGCGTCATTTCTAATATGGGTATTTCTACTTTAGAAAATATTTAGGGTGATGTTTACAGTGAAAATCCCATGGATCTTACTTATGTACTGGGACACAGAAAAAAGATAAATTGGGCTCAAATCCCAGTTTGTGTGACTCTGGGCAAGTTACAGAGTCTTTTTTACCCGCAAAATAGGTCAATTATACCTACCTCATAGAGTTGTTGGGAGGACTAAACAATACCCGGGGCACAGCACTGTGGTTCACACCTGTAATCCCAGCACTTTGGGAGGCTGAGGCAGGAGGATTGCCTGAGCCCAGGGAGTTCAAGACCAGCCTGGGCAACATGGTGAGGTTCTGTCTCTATTTTAAAAAACAAATAAAAATAATTTTTCAAAAAAGACAATACATGGGGGTGTCCAACACTGTTGGCACCAATAAACGTTTGCAGTAACTTTCTCCCATGACTGCTTAGAAGATAACTATTTTTCCAAACTTTTTATAAATTCTATACAACATAAAATTTACCATCTCAACCATTTTTAAGTGCACAAGTCAGCAATATTAAGTACATTCATGTTTTACAACTGAATTTTTGTCCTCTTGCAAAACTGAAACTCTGAAAATCTGTACCATTTTAACAACTCCCATTCTCCCTTCCCTCCAGCCTGGGGCAACCACCATTATATTTTCTGTCTCTATGAATTTGACTACTGTAGGCACCTCATATAAGTGGAATCAAACAACATTTGTCTTTTTGTGGTTGGCTTATTTCAGATCATCGATTTTTTAGATTCCTCTTTCAGGCTTGAGAAATTGTTGCATTCAAACAAAAGTTTTGGCAACTGCGTGCTATGTTGCCATATTGTATGATTATCCAACTATTTCGCTAAAAATGTGAAGTTCTCCAAAATAAAAGTGACCCATTGTAACAAGTTAGATCACATAAGTTGCAATGGATGGATTTTACACAAATCCAGTCAATTCTCCAATTCCCTGTCACGCGTTCTGCACTTGTGTCATATTCGCTTTCCTGCTTCGTAAATTCCCGGAGGTTAGGTGGTGCCTGACATGCATTGGGTGTATGATAAATACTAATGAACTGATTATTAGGTTAATACATCAGTGTATTAGAATACTATTTTATGAATTGCTGGCAATAAAATGTTCATCATAAGGCATTTCCCTTGCCATTGATTCTGTGCTATATCTTTGCTAATCAACTCTGATGGTCCTCAAAGAAACACCAAATTATTTAAATATTAACCTAAGCAAAACACAGTTTGAAAGATAAAGCAGATGAAAAATGCTGCTTGTGTCCTTTGAAAGGCAAACACGTCCAAGCTTTTGGATCATGGACGATTCAGTGTCCTATCAGCTTCTTAATGTAAATGGACATGCCAGATTTAAAACATTAAAATATTCAAGACAGGTCACAGTGAGGAAAGTAAGGCCTGCCACACTGTGCTCATGGAAATCTAGACTTTACGAGGGCAGCTGAAGTTTTTTGTGCATACCCCCCAATCCTGCAAGTTCATTTCTAGTTATCCTACAAAGATAATTATGCAAGTGTTCAAAGACAGGACTGCAGTAAGCTGGATAATATGCCCCCACCCTCCCCAGCCCCACCCAAAGATGTCCACATTCTAATGCCCAGAACCTGAGAATATGTGAATAGGCTACATTCATGGCAGGAGAAAATGAAGGTTGCCATATGGAATTAAGGTTGCTAATCAGCTGACCTTAATATAAGAGTCTCCTAGATTATACCAGGTGGAGCCAATGTAATCCCAAGAGTGCTTTAAATGTGGACAAGAATGTTTTGCGTCAGAGTGATTCAATGTGGGAAAGATTCCATGAGACTTTGCTGACTTTAAAGATGGAGGGGAGCCATGAGCCAAGGAATGAAGGCGACTAGAAAAGGCAGGGAAATAGATTCTCCCCTAGAGTCTCCAGAGAGGAATGCAGCCCAGTCGATGCCTTGATTTTTAGCTCAGAAGTCTCTTGTGAATTTCTGACCTCCAGAACTGCAAGGTAATACATCTGTGTTGTTTTAAGCCACTGAGTTTGTGGTGATTTGTTATAGAAACAATAGGGAACTAACATAATGACTAAGGATGTTCACTGCGGCATCGTCCATAATAAAAAATTAGAAGCAACCTAAACAGCCACTGATAAGAGGCTGATAAGATATTGTGTTAGTACTATGGATGTTGAAGATTTTAGGCTTTCACCAAAGAGCGAGCTGCTGGTGGTACTCTCTTTCTGCTTTTGGTGAGGGCTGACCAAGCAGTTTAGACTAGAAAGGAGGGAGACTATAGCAAGGAAACCCCAGTTAATAAATCGTCCTGCTTATAAATGTGTAGCAAATGTAACACAACACTGAGGCTTTAATACTTTTTAATACTTTTAAAATACTTTTTAATACTTTTACCCAATCTTAATTTTGAGACAAAGTCTCACTCTGTCGCTCAGGTTGGAGTGCAGTGGTACACTCTTGGCTTACTGCAAACCTCCGCCTTCTGGGTTCAAGTGATTCTCCTGCCTCAGTCTCCTGAGTAGCTGGGACTACGGGCATGTGCCACAATGCCCAGCTAATTTTTGTATTGTTTGGTAGAAATGCGGTTTCACTATGTTGGCCAAGTTGGTCTTGAACTCCTGGCCTCAAGTGATATGCCCACCTTGGCTTCCCAAAGTGCTGGGATTACAGGCATGAACCACAACGCTTGACCTCAATTTCATTCTTACAGTAAATCTTTAGATATGCCAGGCATTAGCCAGGTGCCATGATGTGCATCTATAATCCCAGCGATTTGGGAGGCTGAGGCTTGAGGATCACCTGAGGACAAGAGTTTGAGACCAGCCTGGGCAACATAATGAGATCCCCATCTCAAAAATAAATAAACAAATAAATAAATAAATAAATAAAAAGATACGCCAGGTACTATGCTGAACACTGGAAAATGGAGAGAAAAGCAGCCAACTGACTAGTGAAGGAGGAATAAGGAAGGCAGGAGAATTATACCAAGTGCAACAAATGTCAAGGTAGAGGAAAGCATCAGGTACCCCGGGTACAACAGAGGACACCTAACCAAGACAGGGTGGGAAGATGGGACAGGGACAGCTGGCAGTAGCAGGTAATGCCTGAACCCCATCCCAAAGGAAGACTGGGATTCAGCCAAAGACTTGGAAGGCTGAACCAGCAGAGGAAACAGTTCACAAAGGGCTGGCTGGCATGATGTCCAGTGTGGGTGTGTGGCTGTATGGCTGGGGTGGCATGAGAAAGCCAGCAAACTCTGCACAAAGGACTTTTACACAATTATCTTTCTGAAGTTCTCTGAACCTCAGTTTTCCTACCTTGGCAATAAACGAATCATAAAATCTTCCTTTTGGAGGAGGGCTTAAGGAATCTGCCCAGAGTCTCAGGACTAGAAAAAGGAAGACCCCGATATGATCTGGAAATCCCCGCTCTCTATCATTTTCCCCAGGCCACGGCTGCTCCTCAGAAAGTCTCCTTGCCCTTCCCACGCAGGCTGGGGCAACTTCGGTGTTTTTTAAAGACATGATGCATTAAAGAATGGAAAACATTTTGTGTTATATTTTAATATCACTTAAAATTAACACATCATTGCTTTTAATACATACACACAAAATACAATGAAATATTGTGCTATTCAAAATGGATTATGGACTAAAACTGTATTAATTCATAGTTCATTACAGGCCATGTGTTCTGGTAATGGAACAGAGAATTTAATTCATATAATGAACGTTTTCATGTTTCAGCCCCTTTACTGACTCCCTGTGACTCTCCAAGGCCTCATTTAGAGATGAACCTTTGAGTGCCTTGGTGAATGAGAAGCCTGAACAGCCTGCGGACCTAGGCCCTGTTTATGTCTACTTGCAGCAAGAAAGCAAAATTGTACATCAGAATCATCTGGGGAGCTTTTAAAACATATTGAAGCCCAAGCCCCCCTTCACATTCTGATTCAACGGGTCTAAAGTGGGGTCCAGGCATGATAATATTTTTAAAAGCTCCCCAGTTGATGCTAAGGTAAAGCCAGGGTCCAAAAATACCACTACCAAAAGTAGGAGAGATGGTGGAAAGAATTCTTTAAAGTTTTATCAGCTCATTTGCAGATATTTGTTTAGAAGACAAACAATGGTAACAATAGATGAACAAATGGAAGCAGAAGAAAGGTTCAATACAAGCCTCGCCAAAGGCAATCTGGTGGTAAAAGAGCAGCAGAGCCCTGGTGAGCAGGCAGAGCATGGAAGCTCCACGGAGGCCCAGCCATGCAGAACAGCGAATCCAGTGTTTGCACATTAGGGCATGGGAAGGAATCCAAAAGAATTGTGAACAGTGTGCTAAAGTTTGCTGATTCAGTTTGCAAATGTCATGTGGCAGCACCCTGACTGGGCAGTTATAAGGTCCCCAGAGTGCATGGAGAGGCAACCACTGGGCCTCAACCCCCACGTTGGAGATGCTAGAGCTAATCAGAGGCAGCCCCTATGGGAACCAGGCAGATGTAATTGCACCAAGAGAGACAAGGTTCTCAGGCCATAACCAGGATGGCTGATAATCTACTGCTGACACACAGATGTGTGCACCCAGAAACTTAGAAGGCAGTTTTCTGTCTCTGACCTCAGTCTATTATACCTGGGGACAGCAGTGGGTTTTATTTATAGGTTCCTAACAACCTATAAATAAAATTATTCTGAGAGCTAACTCATAGATTGTAAGAGTCACTCTAAGGAGAATGTTCCTTGCAACACACCAAGATGATTGTTAAACTAGAAATTATTGATCAAAAGCAGGTGGCTGTTTGCTGTGGACACACAGAATACAGAGGAGGGACCGGTTGCTGTGCTTGCCAAGACTGGGGACATGGTGGCCATCAGCTCCCTGACCTGTTCCTGTGCTTGCCAAGCTCTATACTGGAGACATGGTGGCCACCAGGTCCTCAGCCTCCACTGCCACTGGCTTGGTGTGGGCCACCATGTCTGGTTTATCACAAAGCGTCCGATCTGGTCTCTCTGCTTCTGCCTTTGCCCAAAGTGTCCTCGTCACATGAGGCAGATCATGTTCTTTCCTGCTCAACATCCCCGGGTACCTCACATCTCATTCAGAGAAAAAGCCAAAGTCCTCAGAGCAGCCTGTAGGACCCTCTACGACCTGGACCCTTCCCCACTCACCTCTGGGTACATCTCCTCCTCCCCAACCCGCATCCCCCATCCCCTCCCAGACTTCTCCCACTCCAGCCATAGCACAGCACTCCTGGCTGCGCTCCTGCCTCGGGGCCTTTGCACCGACTGTGGAAGCTCTGGAATGTTCCTCCCATGGTCTTCCACATACTTCATTCTCAGTCCTTCAGGTCTTCAGGTTCAGAGGCCTTTCCCGACCACCTCACTTAAAATAACAAATTCTCCTCACACTCCCTCCCTCCTCCCCGCTTAGCTTTTCCCCATAGCACTTACCGCCTTCTCCGTATCATCGAGTTCACTAATCTATTTCATTATTATTGCCTCACCTACCACCTAGAATGTAAATTTTTGTTGATTTTGACCGAAGCGTAACAAGCATTCAGTAAGTATCTATAGAATGAAGAAATCTATCAGTCCCAGCGTCCAGGATGTCTCCACTGTGCCAATGGCTTCATCAAGCTTTTCAAGCAAAATGACTCCAATGTGTGCTGGCACTGGGGTGACTACCTTTCTCACAGCAACCTTTAGATGATGATGATTTGGTTTCCCATAGGGTCTGTCCAGAGGACAGAATATGCTGGTCCGAAGTCTGGTCTCCTTGAAAGTTTTGTATGGAAACAGTCAAAGAACCAGCATGATGATTTATTACTTTTTCATCTTATTAAGGGCTTCAGAATGCAAAAGCTCTGATGGTGGTGAATTCCTTGGTCTTAGCCTTTTTAGACCCCTTGGGCCACCCCCTCGGAAGCCAGATTTCCTCATGAGGAATCGGCCTGAGCCTCTCTTTTAGACTCTGCTAGATGTGTTTAGGGAGAACAAACGGCAGCAACTTGGCAGACGCAGATCTGACAGTCAAAATGCCAGCCGCTCATGAATGTCTCAGAAGGGTGTGATGCGTGGTAATGGGTCACGTCGCCGAGGCACAGATTTGAATTCCACAGGCTGGTGGACAGACACAGCACCCACAGCGGAACAAAGCCAGCACTGTGGCTGCTCTCTCCTCCTGGAGCCAAGTCCTCCATTCTCCTGAAACTAGCACAGAGGTCTGTCTTTGTGAAAAGCTGCCCTTCCTAAGAAGGCTGACTGCTGGTGCTGGTGATGCCAACACTGAGGGCCAGCATATCACTATTTTATTTCTTTCATAAAGGGCAATTTAGGATTGTGCACACATAGAGGATCACAAAGGTCTCTGTTCCTAAAACCACAGTTCTGCTGTACTTACTGCTCTGGGCCTGGTGTGCTCCAGGGACCCCAGAGAAAGCGTAAGATGGGATAGGCCTTGTCTTCCAGGAGACCACCACATCGCCACTTAATCAGGGCTTGTATGTTTGCTTGGCAGTCTCAAGTAAATTGGAAAAGAATTAAGATTGCAAGCTGTGGAATCAGGTGACTGCATTCAAATCCCAGCTCTGCCGCTTTACGTGACCATTACGGAATATCTGTAAGCCTGTTTCCTCTTTGTAAAATGGTTTTGTAGGAGAGTTCTATAGATCCAAGAATGAATGTAATGGCAGTATCATTCCTAGAGCAAAATAAACACTCGATGTGGTAAGAAAAAGAAACTGATACTAGCCCAAGATGTTACGTAATTAGTTGCAAAATGCCATCACAAAAGTGATCGGAGGGCAGAGAAGAGACAAGACACTGGGATCAGAGAGTATCGTGGAAGGCTTCACAGGGAAGGGAGGAGAAGGATTTTTGGTTCAGAAGACAAAAGAATACCTGGTACCATATAAAACAACAGACTATGGTCCAGTGACATCTGTCTTTACTGCCTACATTACACATTCTCTTAACAGTCCATTTCCTAATGCTGTTGAATTTTCGCAAAGTAACACAATGAAGATTGACTTGATCGTTGAGTCCACTGTCCAAACAAGACAGTTCTTCCTGTGTCTTGTACAATTCACTGCCGGGTCTCGAGGGAGTTGGCACAGAGCTGCAGCTCCACCCACCTTTTGACATTTTTTTTTTCTAGTCCCCTTGTCAAATTTAACATTTATTTCGTTATTTTAAAAACAGGAAATACAGTCAATCGTTCAAATTCAAAAGAGATAATAGGGAATACAGTAAGTTTCCCTCCTGTCCCCATTCCCATTCCTGAAAGCAAACAATGTTGCCTTGCTACTAATTTTCTGCATTTACTTTCATAAATAATCTACACATAGGCCAGGCACAGTGACTTATGCCTGTAATTCTAGCACTTTGGGAGGCCGAGGCAGGTGGATCACCTGGGGTCAGGAGTTCGAGATCAGCCTGGCCAACATGGTGAAACACCGTCTCTACTAAAAATACAAAAATTAGCCAGGTGTGGTGGCAGACATCTGTAATCCCAGGTACTTGGGAGGCTGAGGGCATGAGAATCACTTGAACCTGGGAGGCGGAGGTTGCAGTGAGCTGAGATTGTGCCACTGCACTCCAGCCTGGGCAATAGAGCAAGACTCCATCTCAAAATAATAATAATAATAATAATCATCATCATCATCATCTACCGCATATATAAGCAAACACATTCACTTTGTTTTACTCAAAGGGTAGCATATAAATATTTCTCTGCCTCTTTTTTTTTGTTTAAT